>NC_045430.1:15689563-15929563 GCF_902635505.1 Sarcophilus harrisii
TTTAGGGATCACCTGAGATAAGCTGATGAGTCTTTTCTCTCAGTGATTGAGCTGAATTCCCCATGACACTAAGCACTTCTGTATATGTTGGTAACACATTCAACTTAGTGAGGGCTCGTATATAAGGTGAGCATGTGGTTTTGGAGAGCCTGAAAGAAAGACAACTTCTCCCAGGAATGACCTGTTGTATAAACCAGTCACTCATTCTGCAGGAGTGTTTATATTTAGAAAATGACCATCCTGATCCTCCTGCAGTGGGAACAGGAAAATTAGTCATGAGGTCCTACTGAGCCAGAGTATCTGTAAAACTGTGTGCACTGAACAGGTAGGAACTGCACCAAATCTTGGAGAGACCTCTTTGTCCTGTCCTGAAATCTTCAATTCACAAAATTCTAGGGTTTTTAAAAACAATATTATTGGGCACTGTTTGTTTCAAAGGCTCTCTTCGGGACCATCTTGTCCAGCTTCCATATTTTATAGATGAGGAAATTGAGGTCCAGAGAAGTGATTGGACTTGCTCAGAGTCACACAGGTAGCAAGGAGCAGACCAGGATTGTTTTCACCTAAATCTTCTCTTTCTTGTCCCTGTCCCCCTCCCGCGTCTCTAAGGCTGCCAGCTGCTAATCCCTTTGAAAGCACAGAGCAATGGTATGCAGCCTCCTGTGTACTAATTTCTATTTTTTCAAGTTGCCTATAAAGAGTGACTGTTTTCCCTCATATGGGGCATTTTTGATTGTTTTTAAGGAAACTGGGTTTTTTTCCTCATTTTGCTTTGAAAGTTCTAAATTTTTTATCCAGATTTTTTTTAGATGGCTTGTTAATTCTCTTGCCCTATCATTTTATATCTTTACCTCATCACTTCCTTTAACTTCCCTCCCCCCCCCAAAAGAAATAAATTCACTGTCTAATTTTCTCAGACTAAGTAAAATAAGGGTAGAATATCCTTTCATCTTTTTGAAAACATAACATTAAAACTATGATGAGAAATTATACATGAATTGTTTTCCCTGATAAAAGCCTCACAGATGGAATAAGGAACATGACTGGATATTTATCTCTGTATGTTGAAGTATTTGTTTGTTTTTTTTTTTTTAAATTGACCCTGGCATTATTGGGAGAGAGATATCCTTTAAAGTCTAACTGAAATATTACACAAGTGAGAAAATCATTTTAGAGGTTACTCCACAATTTTTTTCGGAGGGGGAAAAAAGCCTTAAAATTGAAAAGGATTTAAGGGATTGACCGGCTCAAGGTCCTACCCCCAGTGTAAGTCTGTCCAGCCTCCTTTCTAGATTCTGTTTGCCCCTCTCTAAAAAAGGAGAGCTTGACACTTTTCAAGGCATTTGATTTTATTGGACACTGTTAATTATTAGAAAGTTGCTCCTTATTTTGAGCTAAAAGTTGCCCCTCTGTCACTATTGTCCATTTGTTCTGATTCTGGCCTCTACAGTCACATTTCTACACCATTACCTTCAGATAGTTAAGTCTATCTCTTCCCCAGCTCCATAGCCCCAGTTCCTCAGTAGCAGCTTCCTAGCCTCTCACCAATCTACTCTACCTCCTGGATACATTCCAACCAGTTAGTGATCCTCTAAAAACTCCATATATAAATGGGGTTAATTCATCCTTCCAGAAAAATAAAGTAACTAAAATATTAGAACATATTGGCTTGCCACCTGACATAGGATAGCTTATAATGTTCTTAGAATAATTCCCTTCTCTCATCACCATCAGGAAGAAATGAGAGTATTGCATCTAAAACAATGTACACAATATTGGATAATCACATTGTCTGTGAAGAAATATAAAATTCTAAGTATTCTTCCCAGTTTTTTAAAATTAATGTTTGGAACACTTGAAGCATTGTTGGTGTCCTTGTCTCTGGGAATCTGGAAGATGACTCAATTCCCACCCTTGATAGATTCAAAGCTGACTGAAAAATCACACTGAAAATGGGGAAGCTTCAGGTGGCACAAACCCCATAGAGCCCAACATGGAGTAAAATAGCTCCTGTTGTGATCTTGAGCCAGGCCCACTTCAGCTAGTATATACTCATCACTTATCTCAGGTGTGTTCTTCCCAAGGTCACAGGGAGAAGGCTGCAGTAGCCTCGGACCCCCAAGCCTCAGATGCAAGACACACTGGTGCTGGGCTTGCCTGGCTATGTCCCCGGGGCTTTGAGCCTTGATTGACCACAAAAGGAATTTATTTTGAAATATGTGCAAGATGGATTTTGGAATGTAATAGCAAATAAGGCTTGGTTGGTATTTGGCATCTTGGGATAAATAACGCTGTAAAGGCAAATATTTTTTCACTATGCTTAAAACTAAGAGTTAACAATGCATGGATTTTTAGAGGGCTTCGTTTACTTTCCTTTTGTTTTCACTTTTCTGGGTTTGGGGCTTTTTGTTTACTTTGGTTTGATTTTTGTTTATTTTATTTATTTTATATTTTTTAATTTCTGTGTTCTGGCCATACCCAGGAGAACCGTCTGCTTTTGATTTCTCCCTTAAAAGTTACATGGTAAATTTTCTTTCTCATTCTTCAGAGATGGAAACATTCAAAGATTATCTCGATATATTTATCTACATTTTTTTTTCTTTTTACACTGCTCATCCTGTTGCTTGTTATTTATTGCAGAGTCGGAGGCCAGACTAAAAAGGTGACAGTTACTCGGTTCCCCAAGCACCCTTAATTGGAAATGGTGCCAGAACAAGGGGCAAAAATGACTACAAGCTATATAACTGACAATTAAGAACCTTCTGTAGGAGACCTAAGTTAACGACAGCAATAATGACCAATAAGATACGGAAGCATGCAGAACCTCTCAGTCTTGTAAAAATGCATTTTTTTTTTCTTAGTGGTTAGATCTTCCATTGTAATATTTTGTGGCTAATCAAGAAACTGGGAAACTATCCTTAGGACAAATGTTGTTACTTCAGAATATTTGAGGGAAGAAAAATTTCATTTCTTTAAATAGAGTTTCGATACCAAGTGCTCTCTGATTCTTTGTAGAAAGTCTTTCATCTGCTGTTTGGAATTTTACTCACTTAGTCTAATTGATTCATATTTCATAGAATCGTTGATTGGCAGGACTGGGAACACCTTAGAGGTCATCTAGCCTTGATTTGTTTTTTAATATGAGTTGAAGCTATTCTCAGTTTTTAAAATATCAATTTCTTGGCCATGGGACCCAACTAATTGTCTGCAAAGTCAGCAATCAGCAGTGCCTTTTTGCATGCAAATTATATTTCTAAAAAGAAAATAAAGGTTTAAAAATAATTTGCTATAACTTCATGTTTCAAAGTTTTTAACTTTCTAAGCTACCAGCAACTACATAGTGTACCAAATGAATGATTATCCCTTTCTTTCTTGTCCTGGACAAGCACTGTTCCTTTTTTAAGTGCGCCATTCTCAGCCCTCCTTGCTTCACTCAGAATGCTGAAATCTTTCTTCATTTCAGGAGTTCCCATTAGAACAAAGAGGCTTCTCTTCTCTCTCCCCGCCACGCCCCCAAACTATCTGTAGTTTTGGTATCAGTTAAGATGATTTCTTTACATAAATAAACATAAAGGAGTTTGTCTTTGAAAGCCCAGAACCTAATAAAACGGAGTTTTCTTTGTATTTTCTGCACGATACAGATGCTTCTGTTCATGAAGCATTTTTAAGCTGGACTCCAGCTTTAGAGTATGAGATCATTATTGTGTAGATGTTAAGCAAGCAAACGGAGATGTTAGTATTTTATACTTGCTGACTATTAAATTTCCAGTGTTTTTTGACCATTGTCAGAATTTAATTTGTGGCCCCACCATTCCTTCTTTTGGGGGCATGTGCAATCTCACAGAGGCTGTGGAACAGAAGAAAGATTATAGAAAAGTGGGCTTTCAGGAGCCCCAAGATAGAAAAAAGTAGCCTAATGACTGAAGAGGCAAGGAGGCTTTCAGCGAAATGGATTTTTGCCCTGGCTCCCACTCCTGCTGACTGTGTAGCTGTGTTTATTTTAACTTGTACCTGTGGCTTCTCCCTCCAAATGATAGTCAGAATGATAGTCCTCTATGAGAGTCTGAAAAGGACCTTGCTTCCTCCTTCGCTTCTCCGACCATGTCACTGCAGTTGTTCTCCACAGCGTGGGTCACAGCTCCCACAGGACTTGGTGAATGGTGACCAAAAGGTCTTTCATTCCCAGGCCAGCCCTGGGATGAACCTCTCTGATCTCTGGCAAAAGGCAAGGCTTGAGCAGCCAGTGTGGCCTATCAGGGTTGGCACCCCACTGCCATAGCTCTAGGTGCTCCCGCTCCTGATTGATACTTTTTGGAAGAATTTTGGTTCTTATTGTTATAAATAATTAGTTATTGAATACTTCCTTGAGACACATTTTGTTCTGTGGTAGATGATGACAAGAAGATTATGGCATTATGGAAACAGACACAAATGCGACCTTTACAAGTGCTGGAAGAACCTCCCCATTGTGAGTGAGTGGCTTTCCTCAAAGTTTAAGTCCCATTGGAAGGTTCTTTATTCCCAAGATAGTAGCCACTGTGGTGATAATTAATCTGGCTCTTCTTTTCTGTGGTAAAAGCTTGTTCAGATAACTGTCTGATAACAGGCTGATTCACTTGTGAATTGCCCTGACACACTTTGGGGTGGGAATTTGCCTTTGAAATTCTATCCTAGTTTACAAACTCACCTCCAAAGAGTCCTGAGCCCCGCCACTCTCTCTGTAACTCTGCTGGTCCCATTGCTTTGTGGTCCTCTCTGAATCGAGTTGGTTTCTTAATTCTAAGGGTTCTTTGTGACGGGGGATCGTCCAGTAAAAAAGAGGACTTTATATAGTAGCTGCATGCACCTAAAAAAGGAGTCTCCCTCCATGCCCAGAATGGCGTATCATTCCTAGGAGGAATCTGGTTACTTCTGTCCACTGCTGACCGTTTCAGTAAATTTGTAGCTCACCTCCCAAGAACTGACAAGAGAATGCTGGAGAGGAGGATGTGGCTGTGGGTGCCACATGAAAGCTTTCATTGGGAAATCCTGAGACTCTCCCATTGTAGGAGAGGTGGGCTGACTGGACCCCAATAACGTTTGGAGGCCCTTGCAGCACCCGGGAGGAGAGAGAAGGACCAGGATGTCCAAAGAAAGCAGCGCCGACCTGAGGCTGACCAGTCACTTGCCGTCTGCTGTGGCCAGTGGCACCGCTGAGGCCATCTTGGATGCCGATGTTCCGCCCCCTTCCCATCTGTATGGAGAAATGGCTCACAGCACGGGAGCAGCCCTGCCAGGGAAGGGAATCCACAGGGTGGACCTGGGTTGTGGCAGCAAGCTCGTTCGTTTTCACCTGCCCATCTACCAGTGGGGCTCCTGGAGATGCATGGCCATGGCCTCAGCCTTGCTTTTGCAGATCCTCCTCTGGTACCACAAACCCATTTCATCTCTCCATCGTCTTTAACTTGTTTTCATTTATTTCTGGAACCGTGCCGGTAAGTTTGACAGTGAGTCCCAAGTTCGCAGCCCAGGCACCTTCTCTTCTGCCATTTAAATGCATGAGTTTTCAGGAAGACCCCAGTCTGTGGCTCAAATGCAGCTGCACTCGGGCTGTGCTTCCCTGAAAAGGTGGCCCTTCTCTTTCTGGGCTGTCTCTGCCATCCAGGGAATCCCTCTTCAAGATGTGATTCTATATTTTTGTGGAGAAGGAGAAAATGATTCCTGTTAGGAGCATGTCAGAGATCAACTCAGAGGAGAGGACGGCGCACGACAAAGGCTGTATGAATTTGATCAGGGAACCTCTAGGCCAAGAAAGGACCTGAGACATTAGGAGGCCTTTGCAGTTGTAATTTTTCTAGTTCTAAAGTTATTCCCTTACGAAGATTGAAATGTTGGGCATCAAAGAAGTGAGAAAGAAGTTTCGAATAAACAGCCTTGCTGGCCCCATGATAGTTTCTCATTGTAAATTACCTTTTAATGGTAGGATCCGAGTAACTTTATACCTTCATTTTGGTCTGGCCTCAATTGCTTTATGTTTTATTTTATTATTACTGTTATTTATATTATTATTATTATTATTACTATTGTTCTGATTATAATTCTTTATTCTTTTATTGGATTTAATTTCCTTTTATGAAACATGCATGAACCGAAGATGTGACTCTAGGAGAGTATTGCTGAGTTGTGCTGATGTCGATTTCATACTGTGATATTTTTTCTCTATTTACCTAGAGATCAGTACTTCAATATAACGATGTGCATGTTTTCCCCCCTTCTCCCGCTGCATGCAGGGATTCGGGTTCGTAACTTTCGAGAATAGTGCTGATGCAGACAGGGCCAGGGAGAAATTACACGGCACCGTGGTAGAGGGCCGTAAAATCGAGGTGCATGTCTTCAATAATTCAATTTCTTCTTTCTATTCTTTTTATTTCTTTTTTTGTGTCTTGCCTCCCTTATTTCACATTTGGAACCCTGTCTCGTGTGTGTGTGCGTGTGTGTGTTTGTGTCTCTATGTCTATCACCTTCCTGCACTGACATGTATAAAAGTGACACCCCTACACCTCCCAAAGTTTTTGGTTGTTTGGGGATTTTGAGTTTAAAGTTTTGATTTTTTTTTGTTTGTTTCTTTTCCCCCCTTCTCCAAAATTTTCACCCTTCTGCTGTCTTGATTTTCCTTTGCTTCAGTTTGCGAGGCTCCGAATTTCTGATAATCAGACCTGAAAAAAAACTAACTAGAAAAAAAAAAGACTATCCAGTTTCTAACTCTGTGTCCTAGAATGAAGCAGGGTGCCAGCCAGTATCCTCTCTCTCTTTAGAGGCCAGTTCTCCTCCATATGAGTGTGAGGTGCTAGAAAGGGGGAGGAGATTGTTTTTGATAGAGTTTGATTGGGGGGTGGGGGGCAGGGTATGGTGAAGGGAAGAGGGACCAAGCTCACAATGGGCTTCTAAAAAATACTTCACCGGTCTGCTAAAAAAAAAAAAAATCAGATTTCAACAGTTCTGAAAATTATTACCATAAAACCCTGCAATCTAAGATTTGGCTGGGGCCAGCTCATAAAGGACTGTTGTGATCCAGGCCACCACCTGGTGCTCACTAGCTTTTCTTTTACACCATGGTGAAGGTTAACTGGCCCCTTCTCCTCTGCCCGCCTCTAAAAAGGAAAAAAAAAAAGTATTAAATATAAAAGCCGCTGTTTTGAGTAAGATGTCTGCATATTTTGCTTTTTTTTTTTTATTTCCTTTTTCAATGGTTTAGCGTTTAGGGCCCTTCACTTGACTCACTCTTTCCATGGTAACTATACACAAAGCTGGCGATGGTACGAGTTGGCGGTAAGTGAAATAAAAGCGCTAGAGAAGAAGCTTAAAAAAAAAAAACAAATTTAATTACAAAACAATTAAATAAGAAAGAAAAATCCATCTGCCATCTCACATTAACACTACAAAATGTGATTTGACTTGTTGTTTCCCCCCTCCTTTTCCCTTTCCCCCTTTTATTTTCAATGCTGTTGAGTAATGCCGCCTGGATTTTGGATGTCCATATCGTTTTGTAGCAGTCTGAGCTGTTTGATTACTGACTTCATGGTGATTTTTCCCTGCACATCTTACTCAGAGTTACTGAACTCCAGTTTGGCTGGTTTTATTAATGCACCCTCCCCCCCTCCCCTATTCTCGCTCTCTTCCAAGCCTTCCGAATGTGGCTCTGAGTGTGTTCTTTGGTTCCTCTCCTGCCTTCTTGTCTTCTCTGGAGCCCTCGGCTCCTTGCCTTTCTCCCCCCCTTCGCCCCCTTCTGTGTTCTCTCCTGCCTTTTCTTGGGCTCCATCCACTCTCCTCTCTCTGCTTCTCTTCTTTCTCCTCCATCTTCCTCCCTCTCTATCCATTCTTTTTCTGTTTTCTTTCCTCTCCCTCTCCTGTCTTGCCTCCACTTCTCCCTCTATCTCCTGGCTGCCCTCTTTCTCCTCCCCCTCTCTCTTTTTCCTTCCTCACCTCCTCCCCTCCTCTGCCCTGCCCTCCCATGCCGCTGTTGGTCTCCCTTTGCTGACTGGTGGTCTCTGATGGGTTTTGGCCATTTTTCCTTTAAGTGCTTGTGCTGCCCTCTGCTGTAGCAGCTGATTTCAGGCTCTTGCGCCATCTTAGTGGTTGTCTGTGAGACCCATTCTTCCCTCCTTTCCCCTTCCTCTCCCAAATTGATTGTTTTTTTTTCTTTCTTTTATCTCTGTGTGTGTGTTTTTTAACTTGCATGCTTCAAGTCTCATCATTGTTGTATCCCATTCTTTCTTTTTAAATGTAAAATGTTTATATTGTTTGGTGGGTCAAACTAGAGTAAATGTAGTTTCAGCTCTTTTCCTTGCACCGATTTTCAACTCTATAACCACAAGGGAAAGAATTAAGTTATTATTATTATTATTTTTTTGTTTGTCTTCTACTTTAAAAAGGCCTTTTTATGGCTTCTAGATCCATTCTGACCTGACAACCCAACCAGTTATTGAGTTCTGTGATGAGGCTTCACCCTCCTTGCAGTAGCTTTGAGGCTGATTCTGACACGGGCTGCAGTTTCTTGGCTTCCAAACCCCATTCATCTTTTCTTTATCAGCACCATTTCTGTAACACCCACTTGCTGTGGCACTGAGAATGCTTGAAATTATACAGAGCTCTGTAAAGAGGGTGGAGAGCACTGTGAAGCAGAGATGTGAGCGGTAAATTTTCACCTGTCACAAAAATACATGCATTTTGTAGGTATCGGGAAAATAGTTTGTGTGTATTACATGATACGAATTAGCTATTGGACCTTACAAAGTTGGAAATTACCCCATCAGTTGACAGGGATGAAAAGTCCTTGATTTTTCCCAACCAGCTTCAAATCACAATGGGTTTTGTATACAATGAGCCTTCTACCTCTGCTGATGGACTGGAAAAGAGCCTGCTAATAAATCTGAATAGGTTACTTTTCTGTCCTTTTTGAAAGTCTATTTCAGTGATTCGTGTGACCTGCCACTTTTTAAATGAAGAATTTTGAAAAATACAGTGGCCTCTCCTGTTACCCTTCCATTCTTCCCTCAAAGTCGTTTTTCCACTTCAGTCAGTCCTATGAGAATTAGCACACGTTTGTTAGGGTGCAAAAAAGGATACTAAACATGCCATTTGGAGCTAGAGAAACTACATTTTACTCTTGTTGGCCTTGTTTAATGAGTAATTTGATTAAAATATCAAATGTAGATATATATTTACTTTTATTACTACTTTAATTATAAAAATTATGATTATAACTAATTAATTTACATTTTTATAAAGAGCTCTTTGCTTCTTTATGTAAAGTATTTTATTATGACTGTGGATCAAGGGACCTTCATTTTTCCTAATATGGTCTGCTTCCTTCCCCCCTCCCCTTCCCTTTTTTTATTTATAGGTGAATAATGCAACAGCACGTGTAATGACCAATAAGAAGATGGTCACACCATATGCAAATGGTAAGAGTCTACCACTTGGATTTGGGAAGATGGCATGTATTTCCTGGGCAAATAAGGGATCTTTTCATAGACTCCCAAATAGTTCTAAACCATTGCTGGACTTGCAGTGTTTCCTTTTAGCATGTAACTGTACCTTAGTGAGTAATACTAAGTATTATTTTTATTATTATTATTACATGGTATGATAATATTATTTTATTATTATTAATATAGTCTTTAAGATTATTCCAGACTTTATCCATGTGCCATGGTCTTATGACACTCTTACACACATAGGCAAGCATATGCAGTGAGCACCTTATACTTCTAGTTGCTTTTGTTTCCTCCATTAGTAGAAGCATTTATCCCATCTTTCTCATCATCTGCATACTTTATACACTCTTCCATGCTCATCAGACCTAACAACCACCTGACAGCCAGTGGTACAATGGCTGGGCTGCTGGGCCCAAAGTCAGGAAGATCTGAGTTCAAATTCATCCCTAGGCACTTTGTTTCCTCACCCATAAAATGGGGGTGATAATAGTGCCTGTTTTACAGGGTTGCTCTGAGGGTCAAATGAGATAAGATTAAAAAAATGTCCAACACAGTTCTCGGTACATAGTAGGCACTATATAAATGCTTATTTCTTCCTCTCTGCCACCTCCCTTCCCAAATACTTCTCACTCAGCAGAGCAGGTGTAGAATTTGGTGGCCAGTTAAGTATTTGTATGGCTAAACTGGGCTCCTCTATCACTAGGCCTCCACGGTTTCTTTCAGTGAAGTGTGATCCAAAGGGACAAATATAGTCTCCCTTTCATGCACTTTTTCTGTGGGGGGAAAAAATCGTTTTTGTTGTGGCTAAACAGCCACTGTGCCATGCGTGATGTGAATGAAAGGTCCTTGGCTTTGTATTCAGAGAACTTGGGTTCAAATTCTGATACTTAACAGTGAGACTGAGCAAATCTGTGCCCCTCTTTGGGTCTCAGTTTCCTGATCTGTAAATGGGAGTTGAACTGGGACCTCCAAAGATCACAGATTTAGAGCCTGAGGAGACCATAAGGGCATTAACCTCTTAAATACTCTTAGGCCTGGCTCGCTGTCTCCCTCTGCCCCAGCTCCTGGCCTCACACTGGGGGTTCCAACCCCCCGATCTGGGCCTCCTTGTTCCTCAGCCCTTAAACCCTGATTTCTTCTAACTGACCAGGACCCTGATTCTACCCTTCCTCACTGTGTCCAGCATCTTCCTTCAAGCCCTCAGCACTCCTCCATCTGACTGTGATCCACAAGTCCCTGTCCAGGCCCTACTGGACCAGAGCAGGACAGCCTTGCTTCCCCTGGCCAATGGTGACTCCTCTCACTCACCTGCTCCCCAGAGTTCTTCCGTCCCTTTACATTCTCTCTTGGTGACCTCATAGGCTCCAGGCTTCAGTTACTATTTCTGCTGCTGATCGTAGGGTCTCTCGTATTCAATCCCACAACTGTTCCCCCGGGGCCATCTCTGGAGGATCCCGTGGGCAGCAGAGCCCAGTTCTTTGCTACCACATCCTTACCTCCAAAATGTTCCTGTTCTCCCAGAGGTACCATCATCCTTCCATCTCCTACCAACTCCTGGACTCTTTCCTCTGCCTGTGCTCCCTCCCAGAGATCATGGCAGGAGCCGCCTGGGTCTCATCCCCCTCATCCCATCCTCCAGGTCATCCTTCCTTCTAGGGACAGATCTGAGCTCTGCAGGGAGGGGGGGGGGGGGGAGGATTTGGTCCCATCCTGGCTTTCCAGCCTTATCAGGCAGTGACTCCTCTCGTGCTCATCCAAACAGACAGACAGACATCCTTCCCATGGAAGCCCAATTCTTGTCCCCTCTCCTTGGGCCTGTCATCTCCCAGGAGTGCGCTCCTTCCCTGCTGCCAGGGAATCCCTGCTCTCCTTCGGGAAGCAGCACTAGCATCCCCTTCCACACACACGAGGTTACATGTGTGTGATGTGCCTGTGTCTGTGTGTGCGCATACGGCTGCAGCAGCATGGGAGCTCCTTATAGGCAGGGCCTGCTTCGCTCTTTGTCATTGTACCCCCTGGGCCGGCCCACAGTGTGTATTTGATAAATTCTTGTTGGTCGACCTTTGCTAAAGCTGGAGTCAGCCAGGGCAGGTGCCACAATGCCCTCATTCGAGGCCGTGGTTGCGGTTTATGGCCGTGGGGTTATTAACATCTGTGGGTTATGGGCTGCTAGTAGCATCAAAACGGTAAAAACCCAGTGATCTAATCATCACGTACATCTGAAAAGCTGATGTTGTCTCATGGACTCCTTTCCTTTTTAGCTGACTGATAAATGAGCCTTCCTGGCTTTAACCTAAAAGTTGTTTACCCCATTCACTTCTCCTTCCATCACATGTAGAGGATCAAAGAGAGTATCTGTGTTGGAGATTTTCTGGACAGTGATCCTAAATCATCTGAGAACCTAGAACCTGAAAAGACCTGTTTGGCCTTTGAAGACTCAGGCCATATGGTCCACAGTAAGATGATTGAGCCCAATCCTGCAGTCAGTCTCTGCTCTAGGGTTTTTTTTCAGTTGACCTCTCCTTTCACCTTTCTGCCTCTGGGAGAGTGAAAAAGAATGAGAAGGAAGGAATGAGTCTATAAATTGAACCTAGAGCATTTTATATATATCACAGTGTTAACAAGGGCACTGAAGACAGTCCATATCATACCCACAAAGATCTTAGATCCTAATGAGTCAGACAATTCGTATAGGAGAGGGATATCTTTTGGTCAGGTAAGTGAAGAGAATGGCGAGCAGTACTCGCAGTAGTATATGCAGTAGTTCATTGCCTTAATCTTTCCAGGAATATTCATGTTGATTTTCCACACTACAGGTGAAAAGCATGGGGCACAGTTTCATAGTGTTGAGATGGTCAGGAAATATTTGGGTCTAGAAATGATCGAGCTTCTCTAATCAGGAACCCAAGGACCCAGGCTGGAAAGCAGGAATGAGGTTTAAAGATGGATGTGAAACAAGAGCCAGCTCCCTGATAAATGTCACTGTTTATCCACAGAATTTCTGTTATCTATCAGCCTTATGATAAACTTCCATCTTTATTATATGCATTTAAAATGGGGAAGCTTCAGACCTGTCAGTAAAGTTGAAACCCTTCAACTGGCCTGCTTCTGGACATAAGCCTCTTGAAAAAGAATCTCCAGAGGAACTGCAGTCATTGGGATGCCTTTTTAAATTAGAAATTTACACATGAGATGACAAAGGCTTATTTTAAGATAGTTCTGTTGTCAAGTCACTTAACTCTCCAGACTACAGTTCCTTCATTTGTAAAAGGGGAACGAGGATTTGGCAATATCTGTTTTAAAAACTGATTTGCAGTCAGATAAATAAATGAGCATTTGAGCACTCTGCTAAACACTGAGGATTCAAACAGAAAAGGCTCTCAAGGAGCTCCAAATATAATAGGAGGGGAGAACAAATGGAAGTCCAGCAGTAGGACTCGTAAGGTGCTTCTGTATAGTGGTGGCCAGGCCCACAAGGCCATGGAATAAAATGTACATTAACAAAAAATAAGATGAATTGTAATAACGTATATAACAAATTTTGAATGTTAAAGTTTTCTATATACGGTAGGATTAATGTGGAAGGGAGAGATTTGGTGGTGAGCCTTTTTTCCAAGGGCTCTTCTGAGACCTTTCACTGTCCCTTCTGTTACCATAAGCTTTCCCCAGACTTTTCTGGAGTTTCTGTGTCCTTAGCTACAAAGCAATCAGCGTCACAGAAGTCAGAATAGTCTGTCCGCCCAACTCTGTTTTCTCCATGGTCTCTTTCCAATCCTCTTGCCAGCCTAATTTTATATTATTCCCTCCATTTCTTTAATATCCCAGCTCCACTGTAGCTCTGTGTACATCTTCTGTGCCTGAAATATATCTTACTAATACTTCTTAAAATATTCAGCTTCCCTTAAGGCTCTGTCAAATGCCTCCTCCTCCAGAAAACCTTTCCTGATCTCCCCCAAATTGTTTCTGGTCTTTCCTTTCTCAGATTATCTCGAACTTATTTGTGCACAAGTAACATCATCCCAACAATAAGCATCCACTCTCTCTCGTAGTGTCCTTGTCCTCTCATAAAGTGTCCATAGGAAGTCAGCCTCCCTGGAACTGCTTCAGCTTGGGGGAACCATTCTGTAGTCTTCTCTTCCCTCTGTGAATGGCTCACCTGCCTTTCTTGTTCTCCTCTCTGGTGGGAGCTTTTGGGCTGCTTCTCCTACCTAATTTATGGACTTCCACGTTACCCTCCACCAGTATTAAGTGCTTCATAAATGCTTCTCTAATTTAACTGAAGCCAGTGCAGCCTTCATATTTTATGGATGGAGAAGTTATATCCCCAGGGGATGTCAGCGACATGACCATTGTGCCACGGTAACTTAATGACAGCTCCTTAGCTTATGCCTTACAAGATCAGCACTTCCAAGGTGTGGGGGAACTTGGAGGCTATCCCACCCAGCCCCCCTGCTTAGCCAAAAGGGAGAGCAGAGGCCCAGGAAAGTTAAGATTGCCTAAGTAGCCCAGTAGAAAAGGCAGAACTAGAACTCAAGCCTGCTGGGCCCATTGGCTCCTAGTAAGTGCATTTCTTGATTTCTAGTCATTGTTGAGACTTGGATTGGAACATTTGAAAGAAAAAAAGTCTTTGATATTCAAGCTGAGGAGATATTGAAGCCAGAAAGAAGCTAGCTTTGGTGTTCCTCTGTGGTTCTATAAGGAAAAGAGAACATGGGAATGGTCTCTTTAAAGCAAAGAACTTATACAACCCAGGGTTTGGCCCATTTATGTGATGACACTCTGATATAACAAAAATTTGTATATACCCTTTGAGTTTTTCAGGGAAATTTTACACTTGTGAATGGCAGGAAAGCATCATAATTTCTGTCAGAATTTAGGGAAATATTACTTATATTACATGCTCTAATTGCTGGAAGAGACCTCAGAAGTTGTCAAGTCTCCACCCCTCAATTAAGAAATGAAACAGAATGAGAAAGATGAGGATCCTTGAGTCAGGAAGATGGACTAGAGCCCTGCACGCATCTTTGGCTCTCTCTTGCTTCCCACAGTTGTCTTCCCTGTCCCATCTCTCCCCTCCTATCCTTGCTTCCATCCCACCAGTAGGAAGTTCTCAAGCCTCCCCCTCCTCTCTGATCTGATGGCCTCCTCCAAGGAGACCGTCCTACTCTACTTTTTCCTTCACAGTTGCCAAAATTATCTTCCTGCATAACTCCATTTCTGTTCCTCTGCTGTTCAAAAGCCTTCCGTGACTGCTCACTGCAGGTGGGACAGAATGCAGGCTCCTGAACCCACTATTTGAGGACCAATAGAGTTTAGCTCAGTTGCTCTGTGAACTTGTTAGAGTTCTCTAAAAATATTTTAGTGACTGTATTTCGACCCATTTGGCTTCCTTTGTAGTCAGTTTTCATGTTTTTAAAAACACAATTCTAAATCAGAGGGCCAAAGACTTCTCCAGAATGACTGCCACAAAAAAGGTGGCGCTCCCTGTCTAGCACTAGCAAGCCTTTCCTGTTGTCTTTTGTCTTCTTTGTGCCCCCTTTCCTTGAGCTCACTTGTCTTATCTTCATGCACTCGCACAAACTGAGCCCCATGCTGAGAACACAGTGGCTCTTCTTGTTGGGATGCCCACCTCAAGCAACACTTCTTCAGTCGATCCTTCCCAGATTCCCTCTTTTTTAGAGCTCCAAACTCCCCCAGAAATGATTTCTGTGTTCCAGGACATTTTTTGTCCAGACCCCTTTGTTGCTGAAACAATCCTACTTTTTATTACACCTTTGTGGGCGTATCTTATTTTCCCATTAAACTGTAAATTCATTGAAGGCAGAGACTGTGTCTACTCTTCAAAGAACTTGCATGTGATGGGCATTTAGGGAACATCTATTGAATTGCCATGTCATGGGTAGGAATCCAGAATCTGTCCAAGTAGAAATTGGGGAGACTTCTGGTTGAGTGGCTTCTTGTTTGAACAAGATCATGCTTTGGGCAATGCCCTTATTGATGCTGTGCAAATCACAGCCTTTAGTCTAAGTATCCATAGAGTGCACCCCACTTACCGCTCTTCATGTGGTTGGGCCAGCAAGTCTGGCTGAAATGAAGCCGTCCCCGTTTGGAGGGAGCGTCGGACACGCAGGCAGGAAGGCAGGCAGGCGAGGTGGCAGGGCACCCGCCGCCTTCCTCCTCATGCTAAGGGGGGGGCCTTTGCCCGCTCGCTCTGTTGGGCCAGCCTTAGGAAGGCACCCCAGCAGGCACAGCCAGTTAGGTTAAGTATCCTTTGGTCACCCCAACGAAGAGGCACACTGCTGCTGGCACTGATTCAGGCCGGAAACCAGAGTAGTGTTCAGGGCAGCAGGAACCTCCCTCCCCACGCTCCTGGGCCTTCTCATTGCTCACTACTTCTTTCTTGGGGTCGTCTCTGCAATGGTCCTGCTTCCTGTACGGGTTCAGGTGAGGTGGTGGGCCATAAGCCTTCCATAAGCGGGCATTGTTGTGATTGCTCTCCCTTTTGCCATTTCAGGTTGGAAGCTGAGCCCAGTGGTTGGAGCGGTCTATGGCCCTGAGTTATATGCAGGTAGTGCTTCCACTCTGCCCTTTCAGTTCCTTGCCTGAATTGGTGTTCGTTGGCTGTGGACCTGCTTATTTTTCCTCATGTTTCTGTCTTCTTTCTCCTTTGTTCTTTGAAACCCAAAAGCAGCCTCCAGTTTTCAAGCAGACGTCTCGCTAGGCAATGATGCGGCAGTGCCCCTGTCGGGAAGGGGGGGGATCAACACTTACATTCCGCTCATCAGTAAGTAGTCCCCCCAGCCCCATGAGCTCCTGGCCCCATGCACACCTGTGATGTGCGTGCAGCCAGGGGCCTTGGGGCCAGTCAAGGGAGAAGCCTTGGGGAGGTGGGGTGGTGAGGGGTTAGCATGGCTGTGATCCTCCAAGTAGCTCACATCCACTCCTCAAACTGTTCCCCACCCCCAATCCGCAGCCCTCAACTCCCTAGGTCTGCTGCTTGTCTCCACGATGACTTTCTGGAGCTATCGATCACAGTTATGTTGGAACTTAAATGTCATTTTGTCCTAAGCCAACTTTCTCCAGCACACAGCGTGATCAGATGGGGCCTGGGGCCTCCGAATCTCAGATCTGTACATGTTTTGCTAGAAGAAGGTTAGCTTCCCATGAATTTCCCTGCATGCATTTCTGCCTCTCGCAAGGGTAAATGAGTAGGGGCAGGGGATGGCATCCTGTGTCCTCCACTCTTCTGAGTTTGAACTAATTCTAAGAAGTGAAAATAAGGTTTCTGACCCCTGCCTACCTCAGAGGGAATATTGTGAGCCTTAATGAGAGAAAATTCAGGTGCGGTCTGTATTTAGTCACACACTAAAAGGTCCTTTGATAAGAACTTGTCACCATATATGTGACATGGCAAATGTTGAGAAACACCGTCCTTCACCAGTCCCCTCTGAAGCCTGCTTTCAGAGACCTCCCCAAATCCTCTCCTGGTATGATGGTTGCAGGGAGACCTCCTGCCTCCTGGTCTGGACTATGCCAGGGTGGAGGCGATAACCATTTTTGATTCTTTGAGCATGGAAATATTCTTCTTGTCCCCCACCCCATGCCAAGCATCTCTTTCCATCTCCTGAAGAACCCCATAGTGACACAAGAGAATACGCTTTGTCCACAGAGTCTCTTCAGAGAAGCCCTGAGCCGTGCCTGGGCCTTCCTCCAGGATGGACAGATGTTCTGCTGAAGAGAAAAGGTGGGAGATCTCTCATCTTTTTCCTTATCTTCCCTGCAGTTCCTGGCTTCCCTTACCCCACTGCAGCCACCACAGCAGCCGCATTCAGAGGAGCCCACCTAAGGGGCCGAGGGCGGACGGTGTACGGTGCAGTCAGAGCGGTACCTCCAACAGCCATCCCTGCCTATCCAGGGTAAGCACTGGCTTTCACAATCAAATGGACCCCCCTGTAGGCAACCGGACATGAATTGTACCCTTCTTGCACAGTGCCTTGTACCCAGCAAAATTTGCTTGGATAGTTTCAACCAGAATGTGACATCATCAAAACCCAAACCTAAATTCACTGTCGTTGGGTTAAGTCTTCATTTGGATAGCCTTAAGCCATCTTGGGGGTGGCTTATGACCGTAGCCAGTGTCCTCTGGCGTTTAGGAGTGGTGTGTTAGCATGGTGTTCACTTAGCATCGCACAAACACGGAATAACGTTTCTTTCTGAAGAAAAAAGGAAGTGCTCCAGGCCACAGACCACAGTTGCCTCTGCTACCTCCATTCTTTCCCCCACTCCGTCCTGGGGCTGAGCCTGTTCCATGCCATCCCCTTGGGTTGTGCTGCCTGCGTGGGAAGTGGCAGAGCCAGTTACCCACAATGGGTTTGCTTTCTTTGTAGGAAACGGATTAAAAGAGGTTAATTCAAAGATGAACCAAGTCCATTTGAATGAAGGGAGAGAGGGAGAAGTAGGAGGAATTACACTGCACTTGCCTTCCGAACGATGGTAAAATTATTGACGTGGCTGAACATCCTTCGCCCTTTGATTTTTGGGTACGGAGGGTGCCTTGTGCAGTGGAAGGTCTCCCTAGCAACAAACAGATCCATTGTTTCTAAGCTGGGAGAAAGGAGTGAAGGCAGCAGGTTCTGTTGGGGTTGGTTCTTGATGCCAAGCTTAAAGAGCACAGGGTTTTTGGTGGAGTGTGCTTTTCTGTGAGGCAGGTTATTCCAAGGGCTTCCTCTTTTGGATTCAGGCAGTACCTACGGTTCTCATCCTGTCCCAGCCTGCAAAGGGACAGTCCTTCCAGTTCTTACTGAGGCATCCACTTAGTAGCCTATAGTCTCTCCAAAAGGATGGCGGCCAAGGGGAAGTCACCATTGTGGTCTGTCTTCTACAAGCCTAGAGTTTTACTTTCTTGACAAGGAGCATATTCTCTGCCCAGTGCTGGACGAGGCGGTTGTGCACCTTGATGTGGGCAGGCCCAGTAGCCATCTGAAAGAAGCTACTTTGCAGAGTCACCAGAGTGACCTTTTCTTTACCGCTTCCCAGGGTTCTGTTCCCACGCATTTCACCATCTCCATCCTTTGCTGCTACTAACTTGATTTTTTCTCTTTGGTTCTCTAAACTTGGTTCTCTAACCTCTGCCCTCTGACAGCCTCTCTTTCCAAAAAAACTAATAAAACAGGCAGAGTGATTTGCCAGGAAGCACTCAAAGGAAACCCAAGAAGTCTTTTAGATATGTTACTACCTAGAGAATTGGTTTATGGACTATCTCTTATGTCAGTCTAAGAGAGTCATCATCACTGTGTTTCCAGAATGAAGCTTCCCACCTGGAGCTTGCTAGAAACATTTTAGCTTAATGATCCTCTGAGTTAACTCTCT
This sequence comes from Sarcophilus harrisii, assembly GCF_902635505.1. Classification (NCBI taxonomy): domain Eukaryota; kingdom Metazoa; phylum Chordata; class Mammalia; order Dasyuromorphia; family Dasyuridae; genus Sarcophilus; species Sarcophilus harrisii. The sequence goes on from NC_045430.1 coordinate 15,708,409, forward strand.
TAGATGGATAGTTCATTTTTAGTCCATTAAATAGGTGATTTCAGTAGGCTGACAAAACTTGAAAGCCTGAGGTCTCACAGACGTCCTTCTTCTCTTGTGGGATGTTGTCCTTGGGTCTCATCCCACTGACCAGAGTGCCTCACATCAGACACTGATTTCCTGTTTTTCTTTTATGAAATAGTCTTTCTACATTAGAAAGATTACAATGGCCTATATTTATTTGAAGAGCTGAATGACAAATTTTATCATGCTTAGTGGCTTTCCAAACAGAATATTGGAATTTTATTTATTAGATTTCCCAAGGAGTGATGGAGTGGAGGCCATGCCGTATTCTGGACACGGTTTGGGCTCCACCAGCTTTCTCTGAAAAAAGAAAATTCGGAAGGCTTTCCTTAATCCCCTTCATAAAAATAGCCAAAGATGCTTCTGTCAAGTCTGACTCCCTTGCAGTGAATTTCTTAGCCTTCTGTTTGCAGGCAATTTGCCTATAAAGCCACTTAGATTCACATTGCCTTGTCACTTTAAACCTTGAACTGACTTGTGAAACTGAGCGACCGTAGACTAACATGGAAGAGGTGAGCAGAGCCCAGAAGCTGAGGTCCTTGTGGCCAAAGGCGGACGCAGAGATCAGACACGCAGAGGCTTGTGGAACTTTCTCTCTGTCGTGACCGCCAAGTCCTCTTCTTCTCTGTTTCCCCAGCAAAAGTTCTGAGTGCTGGAGCTCGAGTCGTGCCGGGGAATTGAGCCCGGCCTGCTTTCTTCACAGGGCCAGCCTGGCCTGCTGCGCCCGGCCTTGCCTCCGGCTGCCCCAGGGGATCTTCCCTCCAGCTGCCTCAGGGGCTCTTCCCTCCTTCTCTTGTTTTACCTGAGCTCTAGCAGTGCTTGTGTTGGAGGCCCGAAGAAGAGAGGGGCCCGGCTTGCATCTCCCTGCTGGCCAGTCTCCGTGCACACACACAGACACCTTAAAAGGCTCGGTTTTCACAAGCACAAGTCTTACGTTTCCCAGAAACCAAACCAGTGCCATCCATCATTGCAAATTCCTTTTCTAACAAGAGAAGCGAATCCCAGGCTTGGAAACCTTGCCACCTCCAGCCTGTCTCCAGGGCGCTGTCCTGCAGGCCTTGCAGGGGCTCCTCCCCACCTTGGATTCTGTTGTTACTAGCCGGGATCCTGCTGCACCTTTCAATTCTTGGACCTTGGGCCAAATCACCTTAACCTTTTTAGCTCATTACCTCTGCTTGTGAAAGCAATGCATTGTGGGTATTTTTGGTTGTGTTTTGTTTTGTTTTTAATTACATTCCTCTATTTACTTTGGTCAGAATTGATTGACTTGTTTTTCTGAGGTGTTGCATTGGTTCTTTAAAAGCTGAATAATAATACTTTGCATGCTTGTGTGATCAGCCAAATCTTATCGCATGTCTAATGTGCAGGGTAAAAGCAGGTGATGTATGGATATTAAAAGATTTTTTTTTTAAATGTAGCTACAAAACAGAAAACAGAATCCTAAATATTATTTTGAACTTTGTTTTGCATATAAGCACAGCCCTTTAGGGGCTTTTGAGCTTTTTCCCCTCACATGAACCCCTTTTCTCAAAGGCCTTTATTAGTATTATTCTGTTTTGTTCTTTATTTAGCATTATATTTATTCAAAATATTTCAGACTTATATAAAAATGTTTCTTCTTTGCCTCCTCTGTGATGGGGTCCTCCCCGGAGTCTGATCCTTATTTTCTCTGAAGAACATTCAGCTTACTTATTTATTCCCAGCTTTATAGACATCCCCCTTCTCCTTGCATGTCCCAGAGAAGCTCCTAAGGCCCCCCGCCTCCCGGGTGCGAGCCCACAGAGGTGTCCCCTTTGATCCCGGAGCCCAGGGTGTGGATTCATACATCACCTGCCTGTGTACAGCGCATGTGCATGCTGCCGTCCTCAATAACCGGAACGTGTTTCTGTTCTTTTGTTTTTTTGGTCTTGTTTTTGTGTGGATTTTCTGCAGTGTGGTTTACCAGGACGGATTTTACGGTGCTGACCTCTATGTAAGTACACACACTGGGGCCTTCTCACCCCAACCCCTGATGAGCCAGCCTTTTTTTTTCTGTTGGTTTGGTTTGGTTTGGTTTTTTTGGAATATAATTTATTTACTTTGATTTTTCCTCCTTTTTGTGGACATAAGACATCAATATTTATATAGTTAAGAATGCAAGCATGCTTCTCTGTCCCTGCGCTTGCCCCCCGGGTGCAAGAAAGACCTGAGCCTTTGGGTTTCCTGATCATTAACTGCCAGGGTCAGTTGACTGAACATTTTCTTCTCCCTTCCTCATGCACAGGCATTCTCTGGGTTCACTAAGCTACCTGAGAGATGATTGAGAAATTATCTTATCTTCCCCTATGTACCTTACATAAATAACAGGATTGGTTCAGCCTTGCTCCCCCTCTTTACCCTTTTCTGCTTCCCATTTCTTTCCTTTCTTTTCTGTTTCTCTCCCTTTTCAGTCTTGATTTGTGCAGTAGATCCTCACTACTCAGGTCTTAGACCCTTATGTTCCCCTAAGTTTAAGAGAGCAAGTCATTACCCTATTGAAGGAGTCATGATGAGTCAGAGTGCTATACACTGGAGACCTTCAACTTTACCAGAGGAAGTCCAGCCCTGCCCTGGGTTGTCCCTTTCCTTTAGAGTCCTCCAGAAGAAGTGTTAACAGTGAGAACCTGAATGTGACAGAACCAGCACCTCCCTTCCTTGCAAACATTTGGCCATGAAGAGACAGTTCAGCTGAGAGATGTCTTTTCTGGACATGAATTGTTTGACCTCAGCTCTTAGCTTGAATCCTTTATCCACAGGACTTCCCGATCCACTCTCTTACTGTAGAGAATTGAAATTGTGGTGACAGGGTCATAATCGATCAAGGTAGGAAAAGTGCCCCCTCGGTGTCATCTTGTCTCCCTGAGGCCTTAGGCCCTTACCTGACGAGGTGCTTAGAGTCCCCCAAATTGACTGTAGGAAATTACTCAGTAAGAATAAGTTGTTGGGCTCTTTTGGAAATCAAGATACTTGAACAAGAAAGCCTTTCCCCAGTCCTTCAAGAAGACACATGGAATATCAAAAGCTGCGAACTTCCAAAATAGCCTAACTAAAAATACTGGGAGGATGGGCTTAAGTTAGAGTTAGAGACTGAGACAGTTGTTTCTGATTGTTGGTGGACCACAGCTTTCCTGCTTACAGAATGGCCTTCAGAGACAGACCTGAGTAGGCTATACACAGAGAATTTATGTATACAGACTTACTCAAAGTTCACACTTTTCTGTGTGTTTGGTTCATCTCAGCAAAAAAAGCACTGAGAAAAGTCTTTTTTCTTTTTTTTTTTTCACAGTGAAGCTTGAGGTTAAAGAACGTGAATTCTTCCTTACACCAAATTGCTCAGTTCACTGTGTATTTGCATAAGACTTCTTCCATTTTCCCATATTCATTTTCATGAAACACCTATATTTGTTCCCAAATATAGTTCCCCAGAATTGTTTTGTTGAGACAAATATCTCACATTTGGATATTTGGGTAAAACATAAATATAAATGATTTGATTTTCTCTTTCACCTTTTTTTTTTTTTTTTTAACTTCAAGATTTTTTAGTTGCTACACATATTTCCTTAAAATACTATAAATTATTTGCTTAAAGTCCCTTTATCTCACAGGCCTTCAATTTCCTCCTCTGTAAAATGAAGAGATTGCAATCGGTGGCCTTTAGGGTCTCTCATTCTGCAAATGATCCTGCACACATTGTATTAATAACCCTGCTGTGTAAAAACTGTGAGGAGGGCTCTCACCTTGGACATGTCCTACCTTCTGGGACTGAGAAAGGGGCCATTCCCTAAATCTAACCCAGCTGCCCTTGGTACCAGGTGCTACTGTTCCTCGCCTCCCCTCAATCAGTGACCCCATGGGTATTGCTGAGCCTTTGGGCCTCCTTGATCTCAGTTGTGGGCAGGCAGTCTGGTGGAACTGATAGGTGCTCTTTCAGAGGAGAGTGTTTCAGAACATAAAATAGATAAAACAGGATTTCAAAGGCATCAAAATATTTTTTTGAAAGTTCATATAACCCTGATTAAGAGCCCCTCTGTGTGTGCAAATCCTAGAATAGGCTTGAACCCTGAGAAAAAAGCCAGACCTGGTGGGCTCAAGGTCAGCGAGATACTGTAGCCTTTTAAATTTGCCCTGGACAGGAGAAGCAAGGGGTGCATTTAAAGTGTGACCTCGCCTTAAGGGTCCTGATCCCTCTGTAGAAGCTTTTCTTGGGGACCTTCTGGCCACCTTCTTGAGGGGGAAGCCTAGAAGAGAGAACAAGGCAGACTGCTAGAAGTCACAGAAAAGACCCATGAGGAGGTTGGGGGAAGGCCAGGGAGGCTGTTTTCTTTCTGCCTGTAGTTGTTTCAGCTTCCCTTTGTTGTAAAGTTAGGATAGGAGTTACGGACCTGCTTTTCCTTCTTTCTTTCTATCCTGGGGCAGTCATCTCTGCCAACCATGTTTTTTCCTTTGAAAGGCCTCGCATTTCCCTCACAATTCCTTTTCCTTTGGAGGCCAGTCAAGCTATTTTTTGTGCCTGCATTTTGTGAAGGCCTTCCCTGGGGTGGGCAGGAGGGAGGCAGGCAGGCGGCTCCTCTCCTTAGGCCACGAGGGCAGGAGCAGCAGCCCCTGATTCACACACAACGGGGACCACAAACTGCTCCGGAGACTCAGCTCTGTTCGTGAAAAGCATGCTTGCATCCAAAGAAAAGAAAAGGCTGGCTGGGCCCTTTGCGGCCGCTTGTATGATTGTTTCCTTCCACAGCTGTGTTTTTTTGAACTGCTCTCCCTGTGTTCTGTTATAGAATAGTCTTACAGGAACCAATCATTAGCGCTAAAATACCTCAGGTAGGAGTGCCAGTGTGACCTGCCAACCAATCAGATTGTGGATTGCAGTGGAAAAATTGAATTCTACTAACCATTCCAGCTCCACATTAGAGATGGGAACAGAGGCTTTTTTTGGACAGTGGAGACTTGTGAGCATGTGGCCAAAGGCCCCCTGCCTCTGCACTGCACAGAGCCGTGTCTCATCCACAAAACGGGCCTGCTTCTAGACCTGTCTTCTCGTCCTGACCCCAGGCAGCCCAAAGGCCCCGCTCCCATAGCTGCCACCCCTTTCCGTTCATCACTCACCTCTATCCACAGTGTTTTAGAGCCTGCCCTTTTGTTTGGCGCTTTAGCACATCAGATCAGAGTCTTGATTGTCCTCTTCTTAGTGGGGAGAATGGGCTCCCTCCAGTGGGGAGAAACCAGAATTGGGGTCCCAAGCCCCCGAATCAGCACACGTAAGGAGGATGCAGAGGGCGTGGGGGCGGTGTAGGTGCGCCGGGACCCTCGTACCCTATTCCTCCCTATTCTTCCTCTTATCTCTCAGGAAGGACAGAGAAATTAGTGTGCAATAATGAGCTTTTAAAAAAAAAAAAAAAGGTCTGTTCGTAGCATAGGAAGCTGGAAATGGAAGAGTCTACTGACTCTGTGGGTATGCCAGTAGGCTCAGAAGTGATAGGAAAGAACGATTCCCATTGTTGGGGCCCCATGGGACAGAGAGTAGAAGACTTATTGTCCCCGTTTTACAGAGAAGGACACTGAGTCCCCGAGGAAGGGACCTGCCTTACCTCTGCTCATATCAGTATTGTGTCAGAGCCAGGGCCAGGATTCTAGCCCAGGTTTCCTCTATCCCAGGTCTGACACCCTTTCCAGCAGACTACCCTACCTCTCGGGTGTCCTCTCCTGCCATGATCTTAAATATAAGAAACATCATAGACCAAGTGGGTCGTAGCCAGACCTTTCTCTGAGATGATTTATTTGGGTTTTAGCCAAGGTTTTTGGATAAACTGGTCCATACCAGACTGTCTTGATTCCTCTGGTTTGGGAGAACTGTTTCAGCTTCCATTAAGGGCTACACTGTCCATTTCCAGTGGGTGCTGTTCACATGCTACAGAAAATCAACATGTGACTCCATAATCCCGGCACCGACCCCAGAAGCCTTTTGTGCATGTTTAGCTCGCAAGAGAAGTGACTCCCAGACACCCAGAATAAATCCTGCCGCTGCTGGAAGCTCCTCTTCCCTAGGCTCTTTTCTTTTTTTCCCCTTCGCCTTCTGACCCCCTGTCCTCCCAATGTAGCCTGGACGTGATCTGTTTGTAGACCTCCAAACAGCCACCTCTTTGCCCAGGCCTCTCACTTCAGGGAGAAGGAGGGAAGAGTGTCTTGATACCACATCTTTGCCAAAGCCCTGTTTCACTGCAGACCTAAGAGCAAATAGAAAGTTCATTTACTTTGGAGATTGGAGAAAAACAGAAGCAAGGGAGAGCACATCAGCTGGGCTCACGGAGGGGATAGTCAGAAACTGATTATATCGGGAAGCTTCTGCTTTGGTGAAAATTGGGCCCTATGTATGGTATTCACTCTGGTCAGATCTGTGTGACATTGTGCTGCAAGAGACAGTTAATCAATGATTCAGAGATCAGCAGTCATTAGACAGAAAAGAAATGTGAACTGTGATCGGTATTCCCAGCCTCAGAGGTCTTTATGGCTAGGAACTCTGAGAGAAGCAGGATGGCAGTCTCCGAGAGCCTTCCTCACTTGGCAGAGGTGAGGCAGAGTGGCTTTTTGTCAGGCCCCTTCCGCATTGCTCCCACACCACTCCTCTTGCCTCTGACAAAACCGGAGACAAAGGCTGAGCTAGGACGAGAGAGAGACCTCGCGGGAGCTTGGGGGCCGCCTCTGCCTGGAACAAGGACAAGAGGGGATGGTGGGAAAATATGGTTCTCCAACAAGCACAGAAGTTAATGTAGGAGCAGAGTTTGCCGCAATTACCAAAGAGAGGATCAGGAAGGAGCTGTAGGCAGGTTTGGCAGAGCTCGCAGTTACCTGGGAATTCTACAGGACAGCATCCCACCGTGTCAGAACTAAGAGCTTGGGCCAAGGCAGCAGTGCGAGAGGGCAGGGTTGGTTCCCAAGCGGAACGGCCACAGGCATACAGAAAGACAGACGGAGGATTGAGGAAGCCGTCCCTTTTTAGGAGGCAGTTTCTCTTTGGCTTGGGCTCAGCCAGGCCCATTTTATTCGGATCCCACAAGTTCCCTGAAGCTGTCCACATGTTCCACTCCATTGGAAACTTGATTGGGCCATGCTAATTCCCACTCTTTGTTTTATTTCAAATCATACACAGATAGACTCTGCAAACAGCTTCAGATCGGACAGGTCTGATTGTGTGTAAATACATATGTCCTTTTTAATTTTTATTAATGGTTGCTTCATTTTTGCATCAGTGCATGGTTCAAAGCAATACACATCAGCTATTTCATGACTCCATATATCCAATGGATTATTTCTCCTCTTTTTGTTTGTTTGTTTGTGCAGTCAGCTGAAAACATGTTAGCACCTCACTCTAAATCTCTCAGTGGAGTCTCTGTTCCCTTCTCTGATATAACAGATGGGTTATTGCTTGTTATAATTATTAACATCGTGGTGTGGGACCAGGGGCTAGGGTGGGCAGGACTTCCTCTCCTTGGGCTGGGGGGGGCCAGTTGTTAGGGGATGGAATGTTAACTCAAGTGGTGACTGACTGTCTCCGTAATACCAGGTCGTTGTGGCTGCACGCTCTAGTAATCGAGGCTGTGACTTCACCAAGCTTGTGGTAGCGCCTAGGGCAAACGGCTGTCCCAAGAGAATGCTGGGATAGATAGTCTAGCCAATACAGTCTGAACGTGGTGATTTTGCTGGTTGTTTTAGCTCCAGATGTCAGCATGCTTAGTTCTTAATGTGATTAATAAACGTGGTGCCATACTCCCTCCCACGCCTGAACCCAGTCTTTACCCCTTTTCCTTTTGAAGATAAACCTCAGTTAAGAGATGATGATAAGAAGCTTTTTGTTTCAAACTGCATTTTGTTCTCATGTTCTATGAAAACCTTGATATTTGCTCAGTAGAATTTGCTAGTGAATGTTGGGGGAAACTGTCTCTGCCTCTTCAGACCTGAAACATTCACTGGAGGCTCAGAGAGAGAATGAGTCCGAATCTACTCTCTGTCACCAATGTGCCGATTAACAGTGTAATTCAACAAGGGCAGCAGACATCATTTGTCCTTCCAATTCCTCCCAGTTCCAGGGTGTCCGTTTTCCCCGCCCTTTGGAAATCAGTAGCGAATGATAACGTAGGCCAAGATCCCCTGGTGAGCCGCTGGGAATTCGGTGCAGTGCCATCAGGCTAACAGAGCTCTGCCCCGGGGGTGGTCAGATGGTTGTCAGCTTTTGGGAAACTCGGCCCCAGTTTGGAGATTGCTATGATAGAGCCCATTCTTTGAAGGTTTGTTATTTACTAGAGGGTCCACATTGCTTCTACAGAACATAAAATCACTGTAGACAGAGCAGGAACTGCAACCATCACCTCTGTGCCTACTGTAAATACACTTTAAACATCTTCCTGCCTCCTTTTGTTTGGAAGGAGAAAAGTGTCTCTCTCTCTCTATCTCTGTTTCTCTCTCTCTCTCTCTCTCTCTCTCTCTCTCTCTCTCTCTCTTTGTCTCTCTCAAAAAAACCTGTTCAAAGTTTTTTTTAATAATAAAATAAAATGGTTGCCATCTCTCTCCTTCATCTGATTCCTCCTTGTCTCTCTCTCTGATACACACACACACAGACACACACACACACACCCCTGACTTTTCCTATGGAGAACTTGAGCTTCTCACCAATATCCCCCTCCCCAAATTGGGAACAAGGACAATGAGATAACGCCACCCCTGCATGGACCATGTTAATTTCAGGAATTGTTTCTGTCAGGAAAGTAGCATGGAGAGCAAAGCTGGACAGAGAGTGAAGCTGACTTTTCTTCTAAAAGAAAAACATGGGAACGAATGCAGTTTGAAACACTTCCTTTCCTTGGTGTGTGTGGTAACATGGATGGGTGTGAGTGCGCGCGTGTGTGTGTGGATGCGTCTGCCCCTTAGTGGGGAGAGGTCTCTGTAAAGTCAGTTCTTTTCTTTCCTTTAGGGTGGATATGCAGCCTACAGATATGCACAACCTGCTACTGCGACAGCAGCCACAGCCGCTGCCGCCGCCGCAGCCGCTTACAGCGACGGGTATGTAGTGAGGGCTGGGCCACCCCCTCAAAGGTGGTGCCGAGCGGGCCAGCCTTCTCCTCGGTGCCTCCGGAAAAGGCTTCGGTCCTTGTGGCTTCTGCTGCACCCCAGCCTCTGGGCCATGGAGTCCCTCCCTTCCAACTTGCTACTTCCCCTTTTGATCCTGAACCCCAAGTCTGTGTCTCTTTGACAGCATCCCAGCATTCCCTCTAACACATATGAGAATGGGGCCGCATCTGTAGCTTCTCCCAGTCAGGACCGTCTGGCGTGGCCATCTCAGACCAGCCAGTCTCATATTTATAAGACCCAAACCCACTTTTCAGGTCCTCACCCAGATCTCTCCCATTCCATAAAGAGACTGACTGTTTTTCTCTTTCTCAGTTATGGCAGGGTTTATACAGCAGACCCCTACCATGCCCTTGCCCCTGCCGCTAGCTACGGAGTTGGCGCTGTGGTAAGTAGGTTTTCCTTCTTTTAGGCTTTTCCCGTCTTCTCTTCCTTTCATAGATTACAAAAGATCCAGGGTGGTAAAAGATTCAATGGGTAACAGGCGAAACCTTCCCCAGCAAAGTATTAGAACTACCTCCTGCCGCCCCTTTGTGCCCGTGGGAGGGTGAGCCTAGCGGGCCACATAGATGCGGCAGGAGGGGATAAGGAGGGTGCGTCATTGTGAGGAAGGAAAAAAAAACACGTTTTTGTTGCTTCCCATGTTGCTCATAGGCATCCGTACGGCATTCTTACCATTGCTGGTGGTGTCTAGGCTTTCTGTGCCCACTAGGAGGTTATCACCAAGGGTCCTCTGGGTTCAGGGGCTTTCTGAGTCAGAGTGAGCAATGTCCGAGGCCCAGAGTTAAGCAGTGTAATGGCACTTCCTCGTTGTAATGGAGCGCAACATTTTAATCAGTGACCAAAGTAAAACCAGGTTGCTCCTTGGAAAGCACAGAGTTAGCAGAAATGGGCAGGTGGCAACAGGTTTCCTTGTGAGCAGGAATATAGGGCCACCTGTAGAGCCTCGCTGTGACATTGAACTGACTGAGCTCTTTGAGATTTTTAATAGGGAAGGGCTTTGGCACATCCTAGAAACCAAGTAAGGCCTTGAACCCCCATCACTGAATCGTCACCTAAGATGTGGCGATAGTCTCTGCATCTGGGAGATTGTGTTCCTTGTGAGCTATTTAAAATGAAATAAGAATGATGAGCAAACTGAAAGACTTTAAAAGACCATTGTGGGATCCTTAGAGTCCGGGAAGCTATGTTTGCCCACTTAGGCTTAGGTTAACAGGGATGCATGATGCAGGGGGCCTGGAATATGTCTGAGGAGAAGAGGGGTCCTCGAGAGGCCCTCGATCCATCTGGGCAAGGAGGCAGTCAGGAGGCTTCATGTGGCGTCAGAAGCTTCCAGAGCCCTGCTTGGACTCGGAGGTCTTCCCAAGATATGCTTCCTGAGGTGTTGAATTCAGGAGGGTTGAGTGAACAAAGAGTGAGAGAGTGTCACAGAACAGACACGTAGCCCTGTTCTGACCGAGGCAGAGCACCTCACTTGGTGCTGGTAGCCCGAAGTTTAGGATCTGGAGTCAAGTAAGGGAGAAAGGTGCCCATGGCACCAGCCCTCCCGGATGGGAGCATTGGTATCTCGGAGAAATGAGAGGAGTGTGAGAGGGCATCAGGTGATGAAGGATGGCAGGAGCTTTCCTAACTAAACAGGTAAGTGTTCCCTCTCCTATTTTCCTTGAGAACATTGACTCAGCAATGAATTAACAGGACTTTGGTTTCAGCATTGTAGTGTAAAGGCTTCCTGACCTTGTCAGCAGAAGCCAAGTGTGATCTGCTGACTTTGGGTTCCGTAGGAAGCCATCCTTTTTTTTTAACAACCCCTTTTCCAAATTCTCTCCTGAGGCCCCCTCTCAACTGTTTTTTTTTTTTTTTTTTTTTTTTGTCTCCCTTTAATTTCTACAGGCGAGTTTATACCGAGGTGGCTACAGCCGATTTGCCCCCTACTGAAGTGACGTGACCCCCTGCAGATGGGACAGCCCCCCATTCATGAGGCCTGGCTATTGCAATATTTACTCCTAGAGGAACTCTATAGCAAGATGAAGAGGAAAAACAAAAAAAACAAAAACACACAAAAAAAACACAAAAAAAGAGAAAATACTTTTTTATACCTCACTATGTTCTTTGAATATGTATTTTTCCTTTAAATTTCTGCCTTTAATTCTTTTGTTCCAAAGATTGTGCATTTTTCTTTTTTTTTTTTTTTAACTGTGGTAAAAAAAAAAACGATGCATTTCCATGTCTGTATGTCCGTGCGTAGCTTATTCTGCCAATCACGGAAGAGGCAGTTAATGAGGAAGGAAAGACTTTAGAAAGTGACCCATTCAGTGAATCAGAAGTGAACAGGCAGAATGACCGAAGTGAGTGGCGCGGCAAGCAGTTGTGGGACTGGCCAACAGGGGAAAGGGGCTCCATTCTCTCCTTTCTCCAACTCTTTGCCTTTTATGTTTCTTTGGTGGGCAATCCTGATGGACTGTGGCTGGGATCCCCACGTGGAGGGGCAGCGGGAAGGATTGGGGGTTCGCGTAGCCGGAGACTAACAGATGCTTTCCTCTCTCCTCTTCCCTTCTCCCGTTTCCCCATTCATTGCTGATATCCCTCCAGTGATAACCATACCCATTGTTAATAATGCACAGACAGGCTGATTGGCACCGAGATCACCAAACCTGTCCTAGACTGTGGATAATTAAAAAAAAAAAAAAAAAGCCTTCATTAGGAAACAGATCTTAGAATGAAGTCTGGAGTGTGGAAACTGTTCTTTTTCTTTTTCCTTTCCTGTAATCCCAGCAGTGCTGCTGGGCTGATTCTGCTTTTTACTTTTGCCTCTGTTTGGCTCATCCATCTCCTTTCTCATAAACCCTTGCTTCCATATCCACAAATACCAGGAATTGAGGACCCGGGGACAAAGGACTAGACGTTGGCCTCTGTGTTTGTAGATCCAGGAATATTGCTTAATGACTGCCTTCAAAAAGGGGCGGCAGGGGGAAAGCTAGAAGGAAAGGACAGCAGAGTGCTCTGATTCAGAGAGAACCCGCCGCCCTCACCCCTTCTTCTGTTAAGTCAGTCCGGTAGTCTGTTGGAAAAGCTGAAGCACAAGATATCGCGGGCCAACACAACTGTCCCTGGAGCCAGCTCCAGTCACTGGGGCCTGCGAAGGGCAGGCCAGGGCACTTTGTGTAGGTTCTAAAGCCATAGGAATTTCCATCTTCCAGAGCCTTTCTGAGTGAGTCACTTGTATTCACAGTCTCAAGTCTTGGTGGCCATTCCCCTGGCCTTTCAGTATCCCCCAAAGACACAGAACTGAGCCCCGGGCTGCTTGGTGAGTTAACGCTACAGGATGTCAGGTGTGGCCCCCGGGCTTGCTTTTTAACCCCCAGTGGGGAGGAAGGACTTGGAAGAGCAGGGATCTTGCGTGTCGCCAGAAGAGAAGGCCAGTGACTGTTGACAGCGAGGTGAGGGTCTCGATATCTGGTCTCAGTTGGATAAATTCTGTCAGGTGAGAGAGGTTCCCTTTCAGCTGCTAGCTAACTGCCAGGCAAGTTCAGTGCTCTGCAGTGCTTTCCAAATAGAAGGCATTGGTGGTCCTTCGGGGGCTCCCCAACCTCCCCATCGGCACTCGGGTGGCCAGGGCCACACTGGGGAGTGGGGACCAAGGTGGAGCTTTTTGGTTTGGGTTTTGACTCCTGCTCCGGCACAGGCTGTTAGCTAACCACGTCCTCGAAGTCAGCCCGGGCTGCTGCGAGGTCAGGCACTCCAGATGGGCAGTTATCCAGTGGTCCTCTGGCCATCCAGAGCCCGACACGGGCCTCGGTTCTCCTTCAGACGCTCACCCATCCTAGAAGGGCAGCAGAGGCCTTGGGGACCTCATTCGGGGACACCAGACTGCCAGTCCATCAACCGCTTTTTTTTTTTTTTTTTTTTTTTTTTAAGGTTTGTTGATTTGTTGTTGGGCTTTTTTCCCCAAGCCAAAGTTTGGTTTGCTCTTAAGACAATTTTTGTTGTGTGTATATAAATCTTTTAGTTAGACTGAAAATTGGGAGGGGGGTGGGGGCTTTCACAAACTCTAGAAAATGGGGAAGTGGGTTTTGTTCTTTTGACTTTTTTTCTTTTTTGAAGGGGAGCATTTACTGATGAAAGCAGATATCTGAGTGCAGTCTAGTGTCATATTCGGTCCAGTGTGATTTCCACAAGATGCCCTTTGGAGCTGAGACTAGGCTAAGATCTCCAGTAGCAGCCTGAAAGGGCAGGGAATAGAGATGCTTCTCGCTGGCATTTCATGCCCGGGAAGAGGAGAGACGCGATGGGGGGAGAGAAGCTAGTTGCTGGGGATGGCCGCTTGTGTCATCTCCTCTCAGCCTCTCAGTTCAGCTGGTTCTGGCTGTGGGCCCCAGAAGGCCAGGCTCCGTGTCCCCAGTGGCTGTGGGCGGTGTTCCCCAGAAGGACCCTGGGGAGCTTGGCTCCTGTAGAGGCTGAGGACTGAGGCTCTTCTCCCTCAAGGGCCCGAGAGAGGCTGGCATCCAGTGCAGACCTGGGCTTTCTAGAGGCAGGTTCCTCAGACGCTCGTGGTACATCCTCTTTTCTCTTGTCATTTGATTTTTACAAAACAGCCAAGTCGAAGCTTGTCCGAGGAGGTCAGTGGCAGGCCCCAAGCCCTTGCGGACCGGCTCTACCTGAGAGCGGGACGGCCTCCCTGCTTAGCTCTGAGTCCAGACTCTGTAAGTCAGACTTCCCTCCGCTGTTTGCTCTGGCAGCTGGGTGATTGCATAGGGTTCCTCCCACAAAACCTGGGACAGATCTCATGAGAGCCTTCGCTTCCCGCTCCCGGTCCTCCCCAAACTCCCTGCAGGACATTGGGCCGCTCAGATTTGCCTGGGTTTAGCCATTAGGGTCCAGCCTTTGCGGAGCTGGTGGTGGTGTCAGAATCCAAAGGCAAAAGCATTGAAAGTGTTCTGGCTGGCAACCATGACTAGGCCGACCGAGCCAACTTTGGGGGCTTCGGTTCTTGAGACGGGCAGCACCTGGGCTGAGGGATCTGGGGAGGGGAAGTCAGCGGTATCTTCACGCCTCTTCCCTCCGGGGTCTGCTGCGCTCAGTGAGTCAGAGGAAGTGATTGAGTCAAAGTTCATTAGGGACATCCTATTATTAGTTATACTAAGCAGCCTCTGAAAGCAAGGGGCGTAAAAATGGGGCTTGGAACATATAATTCCCAAGAATATGCAAATAGGGCATCATAAATTCCCCTTCCCTCTGCCCTGGGTGAAGAGACCGGTGGGAGACGGTCTGGGGGGTGTCCGGAGCTTCTCCCCTTTTGCCAGGCCCAGCTCCAAAGAGGGGGAGCTGGGCCACTCGCTGCTTTTGGCAGCCCCTCTAGCACAGCACCCTTGGAGGACAGGGTTCGCCCCTGGATGCTGGAGGAAAGGAAGTTGGGGGGGAGGGGGCGGGGGGGGTTGGGTAGTGGTGGTTTTAAAGCGTATGTTACCTGTTTGCACTGTTTTAAAATAGGACAAAAAATAGTGGACAAGGTAAACGTCAAATGTAAACTTCTGTATGTCTTTATTTTTCTGTCATGCTCTTGAAAATGTTGACCATTTGTAGTATACACCAGTGAAACTTGATTCTCGATTGCATAAAACACTATTTTTTGGCTCTGTTACTGTCCAAAAGCCCCTCTCTTTACCGCCCCCTCCCCCCCTTCCTTGCAAGCCCTCTGTCCTCGGCACTTGTCGAAAGGAAGTGCAGAGACTGCCGGGGCGTCCTCTGGGCCAGGGTCTGCCCGCAAGTTCGCTGAAGTCCTTGAGACGTTTTGATTTGGGTGCTGGGCCTGGGGAGGGGGTCCCCACACCAGACAGCAACAAGTGGTTCACTTCCCAAACCCAGTACACTAGGAATGGGGGTGAGGAGAGGGGTTCCCCGAGCTGTATAATTGGCTGTTGCCGTTGAGTTCTCCTCCACGTTACCACAACTGTAGCCAGTTAAAGTTTACTCAGGAAAACGGTCGATCAATTCAGCCATGGTAGTGCTGGTTGGCAGGGATTTGGTAACTCACGGAGAACTTGCCCACCGGCCAAAACCCAAACCTTGCTTTTAAGGAAGCAGCCAGCCCGGAGGAGTGGCCCCGGCGCCCAGCGGGTAGTCTGAGTGCCAGTGCTAGAAGGGTTCAGGTGAGACTGGCACTGAAAGGCAGGAAGGGGCATCCTCTCTCTTCCCTCCCCGTTAGCTTCCCAGGAGGGGCTCCGTGTTGGGGATTTTGGGGTTTTATTTTGTACTTTTTTCTATTTGGTGCCCTGGGGCCTAATGTGCTTTGAGGAATGCCAATCCCCCATCAAGACTCCCAGCTTCAGTCTGTCTCTCGGTTTTGGGATTTTTTTTTCTGTTCACAGTATTTGTGTGTGTGTGTGTGTGTGTGTGTGTGTGTGTGTACATGTGCCCGTGCGTGTGTGCACACGTGTGTTTTGGCAGCTCAGTTTGGCTGTATTATATATTGAGTGATAAATTAATCCTCCTTTTTTCCCCTAAGGGATATAAGTTGTTTCTCTCTCTCTTCCTCCTCCTCTCTCCCCTACCCCCCATCTGCCCATCTGTCTGTCTCTCTTTCTGTCATTATACTTCTGCTTGTGAATAGCTGGAGTGAATCCTGGGGCTGATGGCACACATAAGTTAGGGCTGCTGAATGAGAACAGCCAGTGTAGAGGTCACTTGCACCCCCCAGGCTGACCTACCTGAGACTCTGGGCTTTTCAGTTCAAATCATTGCAAGACTAAAAATGCCACCGAGCTGCCCCCCTTTCCTCTCCCTCCAGCCCCCCATGGCAGTGACTGAATCACCCCTCTGTGCAGTTCTTCCTGCCCCCTCTCATTGCCATGGCAAAACCGGTACCTTTGGGGCATAGGGTGCATCAAATAGGATGCTTGTATATTTAACCACCTGGCCTTCCCTCCTTCTCTCCATCTTTCCATTCCTTTCTTCCTTCTCTCCATCCTTCCTCCATCCCTGCAATCCTTCCTTCTTCCATCCCCTCTATCCTTCCTTCCCTCCTTTCTTCCTTCCTTCCTTTCTTCCCCCCTCTCTTTCTTCCTACTTTTCTCCCTCTCCCCCTCCCTCCTTTCCTTCCTTCTTTCTCTTTCTTCTCTTCCTTCCCTCTCTTCTTTCCTGCTTCCCTCCCTCTCTCCCTTCCTTCCTTCCATTCCCCTTTTCCCCTTCCTTTCCCCCATCACTTCCTAGGACGCCAGAGCTGCTGCCCAGGGTCCTGTTTCCCTGCTAATCCCAGAGAAGCACCCAGGGCTTTGTGACAGCCTCTATCCCCCCCCACCTCCCTCTTCTTGTTAAGTATCATAATGTATAGTAGCTTTCAGACCATACAGTATTCATTGGGTTACTCCTATTATTATCAAGTAGCTGGAATTGTGAAGGTCGGAGTAGTTAGATCTTTAGCTTTTACTCCTTATTTTTTTTTTGTATTACTATCCATGTGTATAAATTATTGATCATGTTGCTGGCTTTTATAAACTCTTCGCAAGGGAGGGGCGCTGCCTTAACCTTTGCAAATGGTAATGAAGCACTGTTTTTAAATAAAAGAGAGAAACACCAATTTCTGGCTTGCCTCTGTCTCAAGTCCTTCCAGGCTCAGGAGCTCCACAATGGATTTCATTTGGACGAGAAAAAAAAACCTTTTTTTTTTTTTTTTTCTGGTCTTAAAGATGAATAGTTGACATAAGGAGCTAGAGCTATAGAGCCACTGCTAAACTCAGGCCAGAGAAACAGGAAACTCCTGGGCTTTTGCTGAGCTCTGGTGCTCTTGGAAACAGGAAAGTAGCGTCTCACCTGAGATCTTCAGGGGGAAGCTGGATGGAGCCATGTTTGGAAGGTGTGAGGGGAGATTGCTGAGCGGGGGCTCTTCCCCTTCCATTAACTGGAGCCACAGCTCCTTCAGAGCATCGTGCTTTAAAAAAAAATTGTTATTTTATTTGTAAAAGATTTTATTTTACCCTGGTTAAATGTAAAGGCAATTTTTGACATGTAAAAAATTTTTTTGAGTTCCAAATTTTCCCTCTTCCTCCATCACCCCCTTCCTTGAGACAGTAAGCAATTTGATGTAGATCATATATGTTCAGTCAAGCGTCATGCTTTTCCAAATGCATTTATAAAATTGAATCGTTCTCAAAAGTTTTGATATCGTGAAATTACAAACTTAAAAGAAAACATAAGTTTGTGGGCCCCAGATTAAGAAGCCGGGGACTGAATCCCCTTCACTTAGTGGACCCTTCTGTACAAATGAGAAAGGGATGAATGAGTAGCTGCATCAGAAAGTCAGGTTCAGAAATGAGATTTCTGGAAAGCTTTCAAATTTAAGCACAGGATCTAACAATCCTGTGAGGTGAAGTCGTTCAAGTGTTAATCTAGATCCCCGTTTCATGGGTGAAAGGGCTGAAAGAGCTCACACTTGGGTAGAACTAGCTAATGCAGCCAGGGGCTGGGAGGAGGCCAGGCTGCACTCTGGGCTCCTGGGGCCAGGCCTGGGAGCTCCTAGAGGACGGTCAGGGAATTCTAGGAGGAAACTATCCCACCTCGAGGAGCCCCAGCGGACTAAAGGAAATAAGTATTGAAATGAAGAGGGGGGAGAATTAACAGTAAAGGGCAGAGGGCTGGTGAGAGGGAAGTTGTCTGGGAACATATAATGGCTGCCCAGATCCAACGTGTCTCATCCCGTTACTTCAGGAGCTGTCTGGAAATTGTGACCTCCTTGTGTATTCCCACCACTGGAAACTGCACCTTCACATAATCACACACAATTCATATGGATCTATATGCTGGGGCAGCCTGCTAGCATTAAAAAGAAATCATCAAACTCGATGTTTGATTTTTGTTTTTAATCACCTTCATTTCTGAATTTGACCCTCTCACTCCCTTAATTAGAGAGCCTCGCCCTCTAACAGAATAAAAGGGCAAAGATGAAGGGTGCAGCAAACTCACCCACTCGTCACCCAAGCTGGCGCAGTGTGCCCTCTCCACAAGGAAGGGACACCCTGACAAATAGTGCCCTCCCCCAGGTCATTGCCTCATTGATTGGGCACCTGGATGGGGCACTGGGGGGAGGGAGGGAGGGATGTGGAGAGGGAGGAAGAAGGGGCTTAAGAGCTAGAAGAGCTCAAGTAATGACAGTGTCCACATCTCATTTTGTGCACCTTCCATTCAGTCTTATTTGATCCTCACAGCCCTACAAGATGGCTGCTCTGATTGTCGTTAGAGTTGAGGAAACCGAGGCTGGCAGAGATTGTCCTGCCCTCACCTGGCTTACATTTGCATAGAGCATACAGAGTCACGTTTATGAAGCCCTTCAAGATTTGCAAGGGTTGGCAGCAGATTGAGGTAGAATTTGTAAGATTTTAGGCCTTAGAAAAGGGGCTCCAGAGATGATCGAGTTAAACACCTTCATTTTGAAAGTGGCCAGTCCTCGGGACTAGATCTCGACCCTAGGAAGGTGATAAGCAAAACCAGTCAAGTACCACAGCACAATTTGAACCCAGGTGATTCAGCTCCAGGGAGTCCAACTCACTTGTTCTTATCCCTACAAGACAACTATTATTAAGCACCTACTACGAGCCTGGCACTGTGCTGAACATGGCAGATATGGGCAGGACCCTTCCTGTCCCTCAAGGAGCTCATGTTCTAATCAGGGATCCATGTGGAACCGGTTCTGCAGAACCAGGAGATGAGCAAAGGCCGAGCCTGAAAAGAAGGCCCCCAAGCATGTGTCATTAGGCCTGCTCATAGATCAGACTTATTGAACTGCTTTCTCTATGTTTTTAGATCACAAATGTTCCACGGCGAAAAGCCCATGGGATTTAGCTTTGGGTCAGCCATTGGCGACCTCGAATAGAACAGTCTGAGCATCAGTTCCACTGTTGCTCATTCTGGTCTTTGCCCAGACTTTGTCATTGGCTATAAGGTCTTTTGAGAGTCAGACTGCTAAATTTCCCAAATGTTCAATAAATACCCGAATCGATCCATTCTGCCCAGATTATTTATTGGGAGCCGAGAGATGGAGTTCTGGCCCCAGACCACAAGCACTGAATGGCACAGCGAGTAGCTCAGGCCCTCTGCCTCCCGTGGATAGCTGCAAACGCCTCCTCCTCTATTTTACTTTTAAATCTCTGCAGCCTTCCCCGACCTAGCTTTCCTACCTCATTGTACATTATTTCCTCTGATTCAGTCTAACCAATCTCTTCCTCACACCTGCAGAGCTTTCTTTACCTTCATGCTTTTTGCACTGGTCATCTGCCTTGTCCACACTGTGACCACCTCCCCCCAGCTCAGCTTCCCTGACTTCCCACAAGTCTCAGCTTCCAAGACCCTTCTCAGTCCTCCACTCCACCAGCCCCTCCCATCCAAGGTCACGGTCCCTTGACAGCGTATCTATCTTACATGGACCATTGTTTGACATGCTGTCTCCCCTCATTAGAATGTGAGTCCTGGAGGACAGGGACTGTCCTTTTTACCCTTTTTTTTGTGTTGACTAATTCTCCTCTATCTCAGAATCACTCTTTTCCTTCAAGACACGCTTCAAGCAAGCATTTCCTGATTCCCCAACTCCTTGTGCCCTTCCTCCCAAACTCCTATTTAGATTTATTCTTAATTTTATTTAATCTCATAATCTTCATTTGTATTTTCTTGATAGTCTTTGTATTTTTAAGAACTTATATATACACAATACAAATACACACACATATATATACATACACATAAATATATATGGACATATAGATCTAGATAAATTATGGGTGGGTGGGTACATGGATAGGTGGATAGTGATTACATGTTTAGAAAGATAGATGTAAAGTAAGTACACAGAGATGGGTGGATGAATAGTGACTTGGATGGGTAGAAGATTGATAGATGGGTGGATGAGTAGAGTGAGTGGAAGGCCGGGTGGATGGATAGATAGAGGAAGATCACGACTTTCACCGAACCAGCCCCAACAACTTTATGGTACTCATTTATAATCCTATCTCTTTGAGGTATAATCATAACAAGCTCTATCTGCCTACCACAAACAGCCCTTAAATCACTTATAGCATACTCCTCTGTCAGTCATATAAGACTAGTAATTATTGCAGCCCTCATACAATCCCCTCTAGGCTTTATAGAGATCTTTTTTTATCTCCCATCATTAGAATTTAAGTTGCTTGCAAGTAGGGACTGTTTCATTCATTTTTTTTGGTATCCTCTAACACTGTATCTGGTACAGAGGATGGACTTAAAACTTTGTGATTGGTTAATTGATTGAAAAAAAATAATACAGTTGCGAAGGGTGGATCAAATTAACATCCACTGGCCAGAGAATCAATAAGCCTGGAAATCTATTCCCAATTTTGTCCTGAGTTTTCTGTATGACCTCGGAGGACTCACTCTTGGGGCTTCTGGTCCCTTCATCTCTTAAAGAGGATGTGAGCTGGATGTCCTAGGGGTCCCTTTCAAAAGTCAATCATCATTAAGTGCTAAGCAAGCACCTGGTATCTAAAGATTGTTTTTTCAAAATCACATAGACTCTGCCTTCAAAGGGCTAATATTTTCAACTCAGTGACCTCTAAGGTCTAGAAACATTTATTACGTGCCTACTCTGAGGGGGCAGGGATACGGAGAAAGACTGCAGTCCTTGCCTTCAAAAAGCCCACACAACATGCAAACAGCTGGTTATAAATGAGCAGGAGACGAGATAAATCGGAGAGAATGGGCAGAAGGAGGGCTTCTTGTGCCAGTTTAGTGGAGACTCTAAGGCACTTAATAAGCAGCTGCCTTCAGAGAACTTAATGCTCTATCTGATGCCTTGTGAAGGGAATAGGCTTCTGCGGGAGGTCAGAGTGTTAAAGAAAAGGACGCTATTTTGTACTGGATGGAGCCATGTTTTAAGCCAGCATAGCCTAAATATCCTTCCAACAAAAGCAGGCACACCTCTCATAATGCTCTTCAAAACCACAGAATTCCATTTTGCTCTTGCCTCAAGAGCTGCTGGGCAGCAGCAGTTGAAAAATAAGGCTTTGACTTCAGCCCAAACAACTCTGTCTTCTGGACTTTGGGACTGATGGCGTTTCCCCACTACCCATCACCCCCGTCGTTCCCCTGAGTTGGAGAAACGGACCTTGGAAAGGCGTTAAGGTTTCGTGGTGTCCGTGCAGGGTGGCGACCTCCCCTGTGGCCGAACGATCCGGGGGGGGGGGGGGTCGCTCCTGACCACCGGTGCCGTCCAGTGCCTCGTCCGCAAATTCACAGATGGCTTTTGGCGGCCGTGTGATTAAGCCACAGGCATCTGGCTTGGAGCTTATTGTAGCCTCCTCAAAGGGCAGAATCTTTCCAGGAAAGAGGGAAGCAGCTATCCCTTACTTAGTTTCTGCTAAGTAAGGGAGCAAAGGGGTGACCTTTGACTTGGCCACAAAGAAAGGGGTGACCGATTAAGCTCCATGAGGGCAGGACTGAGGGACAGCACATGGCTTTTGGAGTTAGAATGCCTAGATTTGAATCCCAGTTCTGATGCTTAACCGGCTGTGTGACATTGGGCAAATGATGATGATGATGATGCAGCGGTGTTTATATAGTACTTATGTCCTATAAGGCTTATATAGGCCTTCAAGCACTGGGCTAAGAGCTGTATTATTATTATTATGTGCTGAGATAAGTGGAGTTAAGTGACTTGCCCAGGGTCACACAGCCAGGAAGTGTTAAGTGTCTGAGGCCATATTTGAACTCAGGTCCTCCTGACTTTAGGGCTGGTGCTGTATCCACTGCACCATCTAGCTGTCCTGAGCTTTATAATTATTATCTCATTTGGTTCTCATAGCAACCTTGGGAGAAACCTTCTAGTATGGACACTTACCCTTTGTTAAAATCAGAATCGTATTTACTCAAGTCTAAGCCTGAGAAACCATCTTTGTTTGGGCCTGGAGTTAGGAAGAGCTGAATTCAAACTGGACCTTAGGCACCTATTAGCCATGTGACCCCAGATAAGTTGTTTAACACCTTGCCTCAGTTTCCTTATTTGTAAAATGAATTGGAGAACGAAATGGCAAACCACTCCAGAAGTTTTGCCAAGAAAACTCCAAATGGGGTCATGGATACTTGACTGAAAACAATTCAACAGCAATCACCACAATACCACCTTCTCCCCGAGATCCATGATTTCTTATGGGCTCACAAATAGTAGTCCTAATCTTTCTTTAATAAGAAGGGAGACATATTTAATTCTAATTACAAAAGAAACAAGAATCTTGAGCAAAGCAGATTTGTTTGTTTGTTTGTTTGCCAAGTTCAAAGGCCTTTTGACATCCATTTTAGAGGAAAGGCATTCAATGGGAACAGAGGGATGAGAATGAATGAGCCCTGCTCTCCCCAAGCAGCTCTGATTTGGCTGGCTATATTTTATACATATACTTGTATATACTTACATATATGCTCAAGGTGGCTTCCTTAATAGACTCCAACCCTCTTGAGGGCATAACTGTTTCACTTTTGTCTTTGTAGCTCCAGCACCTAGCACAATACCTGGCACAGAGAAAGCCCTTAATTATTGATAGGTCAATAAATTCTTTTTTCCCCAGGGTTCCCAAGTCATTATGGGAAAAGCATGAGATTGGAAGTAAGAAAATGTTGGTGGCTCTGCTGATAACTCCCTCTATGAGCTTGGATAGATCACTTGGTCAATTCAGACCTCAGTTTCCAAATCTATAAGAAAATTTTCTCAATTGTATTTTATTTTTACTTTTTTTGCTGAGGCAATTGGGGTTAAGTGACTTGCCCAGGGTCACACAGCTAGGAAGTATTAAGTGTCTGAGGCCAGATTTGAACTCAGGTCCTCCAGACTTCGGGGCTGGTGCTCTATCCATTGCACCACTCAGCTGCCCCTATTTTTTATTTTTCCAAATATACATAAAGATAGTTTCCAGCATTCATTTTTGTAAGACTTTTGTGTTCCAAATCTCTCTCCCTCTCTCCTTTGCTTTCCTCCTTCCCAAGGTAGCAAGCAATCTAATATAGATTAAATATGTACAATCCTTTTAAACATATTTCTATATTTGTTGACATGTTGTGCAAGAAGAAATCAGACCAAAAGAAAAAACATGAGAAAAAAATCAAACAAGAAAGAATGCAAGGAAGGAAGGAAGGAAGGAAAGGAAGGGAGGAGAGAGAGGAGGAAGGAAGGAAGGAAGGAAGGAAGGAAGGAAGGAAAGGAGGAGAGAAGGAGGGAGGGAAGAAGGAAGGAAGGAAGGAAAGGAGGGAGAGAGAGAAGGAGGGAGGGAAGAAGAAAGGAAAGAAGGAAGGTAAAAATATTCTGCTTTGATCCACATTCAGTCTCCATGTTTCTCTCCCTGGATGTGGATGGCATTTTCCATCCCAAGTCTGTTGGAAGTGCCTTGAATCACTGCATTGTTGAGAAAAGCCAAGTCCATCCCAGCTGATCATCTCATATATATGTCTTGTATATAATGTTCTCTTGCTTATATGTAATGTTCTCTTGTATATAATGTTTTCTTGGTTCTGCTCACTTCCCTCAGTGTCAGTTCATGTATATCTTTCCAGGATTTTTTGAAATCAGCCTGTTCATTTCTTATAGAACAATAATATCCCATAACACTCATATACCATAACTTATTCGGCCATTCCCCAATTGATGGGCATCCCCTCACTTTCCAGTTCTTTGCCACTACAAAAAGGGCTGCTACAAACATTTGTGCACATGTGGCTCCTTTTTTCTTTTATGCTCTCCTTGGCTTATAGACTCTAGAGACACTGCTGGATTTAGAGAAAACACAGTTTTATAATCCTTTGGGCATAGTTCCAAACTGCTCTCTATGATGGATCGGTTCACACCTTCATCAGCATTAGTGCCCCAGTTTTCCCACATCCCCTCCAATATTTATCATCTTTTCCAGTCATCTTAGCCAATCTGAGAAGTGCAAACCTCAGAGTTCATTTGCATTTCTCTAATCAATAGTCAAATCTGTAAATTCTTGGATTTCCAGACTCTGTAATAGTTTCCCCCTTGACTGGATTTGGAACCAAGAATGTGAAAGTCACAGGTCTGGAATATATCGAGAGAGCTTCACATCTCCATTTCCACGGTTAGAAATTGCCTTTCCCAAACCATCAGACAAATGGGAGGGAGGGCGGAGGGAAGCTTCTGGGGCCACGTTGACAGACTCTTCCTAACTTGCAAGTCAAAGATTAGAACTTCAAGCTGTGTGAAAACACCTGTGAATCATAGACCTAATTTATTTTTCTGATCCTGCTGAGGATGTGTTTGTGCATATGTGTGCTGTGAGTGTGAAAAGACAGCACCTCAGGATAAGAGAGAGAGCGAACGTTGTCACAATTCATTATATGAAATGCTAAAAATGTTACCTTTGGAGCTCATGTATAAACATGTTCCCCATTTCCAAATAAAAAGAAACTGACTCCATTTTTTGGCGAGTGGGATTTGGGGAAATCACATCTTCTACCTTCAACAGGAAGTACTCGTAACTCATGGAGTTGTTGAAGTGGATGATCATTTTTACCGAGTTGTGTTTCTGGTGGATTTATAATCATTAACTCAGAAAATTCAGTTCATCTGAAGATTTCATTCTCTGACCAAACTGATTAACGGAAGAATTCATCACACATATCTGTTGGTTTCTTTTGTCCATATTTTAAGAAAAGAAACACTTTCCAAGCAGATCTGCTCCGATAATTAGCTGACTCATAGCTGCCAACTTCATTTGTGCCGTTACATTGAAATCTTTTTGAGTGCTTCTTAAACTTCCCATGATTTCTTACCACTGGGCACTGACATCGTTCACCACAAAGAAATGGGTTTCTATAGTAAAAGCGGCAACAGTCCCCACTGCGATTCCACCCTATTATTATTACCGTGGAGTTTTTGTTGTTGTAAAATTCAGTAACTGCAGGCTCAGCATTGAAGCCAGAATTCTCTCTTGTCATCTTAGGCTTTTTCAAATCCACTAGTTTCTCACTGCAGGGCGTTTGTAATTTAAACACAACTTAATTTAAGTCCTAGCCCTGTTTCCTAGGATCAGAGAATCTTGGAACCTAAAAAGCCTTCAACCTACCTAGTTCAATTCATTACAGAATAGAAGTCCCCTGTATGACTTCCCTTGTAAATACATACAGACTCTGCTTGCAGACGTCTACTAATGGGGAGCTCACTTCTCCAGGAGGCAGTCCATTGTTCTTTGGGAGAACTCTATTTGTGAAGCTCTCTCGATGTATTCCAGACCTGTGACTTTCACCTTCTTGGTTCTAAATCCAATCAAGGAGGAAACTATTTACAGAGATTTGGAAATCCAAGAATTTAACAGATTTGACTATTGATTAGAGACTATTTTATTAGGACATGTTAAATATCAGTCTGTCTCTTTGCAAATTCTACCTCTTCAGACCCGACCAACCAAGATAAGTTCATATGACAGCCCTTCAAAGTCTGGAAGACCAATTATTATCTTCTCCCCATCTCCCTCTGTTCTCTTCTTCAAGCTGAACATCCCAAATCTTGTAACTCATCCTTCAGTCTCTCCCCCATCCTGTCTGCCTTCCTTTGAAGGTGTTAGAGAGCTTGATGATACAAGGTCATCCGCCGCATCTCGGGTCGGTTTGTCTCTGTCTTGCCACTGGACTGTGATGGCTTTAGAAGAGAGAACGAGGTGGACAATTTTGTTCAATTCTGCTTCACTTAAATCCAATTTACGCACGAATCAAAAGACAGCACCAAAAGACATCTGAATCTACTTGAGATTGTTACTATCTTTTCTAAAATGTAGCTCTGTCCAAGCGAGATTACGATGGAAGCATCAGTTCTCGTGCTAAATGACATCTCGTCCTTCCCCTAGAGCAGCATGAGGTTTCCATTAGCTTTTCTTGACTGCTGCGCCATTTCTTTGGCTCCATTGGAGCTCCTCGATCATTAAACTCTCTCGATCATTTTTCCCTCAGATGAATTGATTTCTAGCTATATTGCTTCCTTCTTATGCTTGGGAAGCTGAACCCTTGCATAGATCATTTATTTCTATTCCATTTCATTTTGTGAAATCAAGCTTATCATTCTATCCTTTTGAGTGAAATTTTACGGCTCCTGAGACAATCACCACTGATAGCAATCTGGAATCTGTTAAATTCATCCTATGCCATCATCCAAGGCAAGGACTAGAATGTCAAACAGCATAGCAACAAGGACAGATCCCCGTCCTCCTCTCAAGACTTTCCCCCATGTTAACAGTGATTCATTCTATGCCATGTCTAATCTGCATCTCTCCATCTGGTCCATATGGATTACACTAGAGACATTCTTCCATGTTTTACTGAAATCTACAGTTAAAAAAAATTATCCAAAACATTTCTCTATTCCACAAATCTAGTCTGATCACTTTTGGATTCATCCTATGATTTTACCAGTGCAAGGAACTTCCAGGGAAAAAACTCTCTCTACTAGTGCAGACCAACAACTGATCTGCAACTTATAGTTTTAGGGATAGAGGGAGAGAAGGAGCACTGAGAGGTTATATGAATCCTTCATCATGTGTTAGAAGCAGGACTTGAATCCAAGACTTGCTGACTATAAAGCCAGTTCACCACCCATCATCAGCTACTTCTCTAATTACTGCCCATCATCTAGTTATTTAGTCCAAAGAAGAACGCAAGTTATTTTTAGCATAACCCATTTATTTAATAAGAATTTTTTGCAATTACATGTAAAGACAAATTTTAACTTTATTTTTTTAAAAATTGCAGTTCCAAATTTTCTCCCTTCCCCTACCTAAAATGGCAAACAATTTTATAGAAACATATTTCCATAATAGTCATGTTGTGAAAAAAGAGAAAAAAATGAAAATGTCAAGATGATATTTTTCATTCTTCCTTTAGGCTCCATCAGTTCTTTCTCTGGATGTGGGTAACTTTTTTCTTCATGAGTTTTGTGGCATTGTCTTGGATTCACTGTATTGCTGAGAAGAGCTAAGTCATTCAAAGTTGGTCATTTTACAATGTTGCTGTTACTATGTATGACATTCTGCTGGTTCAGCTCGCTTTACTTCGCATCAGTTCCTTCCAGGTTTTTTTGAAATCATCCCGATGATCATTTTTTATAACACAATTATATTCCATCACAATAATCACAGTCACATGCCATGATTATTCAGTCATTTCCTAATTGATCTCAGTTTTCGATTCTTTGCCAACACAAAAGGGCTGTCATATTTTTATATAAGTAGATCCTTTTTCTTTAAAAAAAAAAAAATCTCTTTGGGACCCAGACTTTGTAATGGTATCACTGGATGAATGTGTATGTGCAGTTTGCCCATTGGGAATAGTTCCAAATTGCTCTCTAGAACAGTTGAATCACTGCTACTTCATCAACAGTGTTGTTAGTCTCACTTTTCCCATATCTTCTCCAATATTTATTATTTTTCCTTTTGGTTAAGTTAGCTAACTTGATGAATATGAAGTAGTACCTCCTGGATGTTTTAATTTGCATTTCTCTAATCGATAGTGATTTAGAGCATTTTTTTTCATATGACAATAGATAGCCTTGATTTATTGATCTGAAAACTACTTTTCAAACTTACTTATGCTTTGACCATTTATCAATTGAGGAATGATTCTGATAAATCTGACTCAGAACTCTATATATTTGAGAAATGAGACCTTTATCAGAGATACTTGCTGTAAGAAATTATTTCCTAGCTTTCTTCTTTCCTTCTAATCTTGGTTGCAGTGGTTTTATTTGTGCAAAACCTTTTTAATATAATCAAAATTATCCATCTTATATCTCATTAAAAACATCTCGTTTGGTCATAAATTCTTTCCTTCCCCATAGGTCTAACAGGAACACTATTCCTTGCTCTCCTAATTTATGGTGTTATCCTCTAAATCATGTACCCATGTACCTTATCTTGGTACACAGGGCGTAAGATGTTGTTCTATACCTAGTGTCTGCCATACTAATTTCCAGTTTTCCCAGCAGTTTTGTCAAATATTGAGTCCTTATCCCAGAAGCTAGGGTCTCTGGGTTTATCAAACACTATATTACTCTGGTCATTCTCCCGTATCATGTGTGCCTATTCTCTTCTACTAATCAACCACTCTATTTCTTAGCCCATAGCAGATTGTTTGTTGATTACTACTTTGTAATATAGTTTGAGATCTAGGTCACCTAGATGTCTAGGTCACCTTTTTCATTTTTTAAAAATCTTTTGATATACTTGACCTTTTGTTCTACCAGATGAATTTTGTTATTTTTTCTAGCTCTATAAAATAATTTTAGTAGTTTGATTGGCATAGCACTAATAAGTAAATTAATTTAGGCAGAGTAATCATTTTTTTATGTATTGTTTTGGCCACCCATGAGCAGCTGATATTTTTACAATTGTTTAGATCTGCCTTTGTGTAAAAAATGTTTTGAAATTGTATTTATATAGTTTCTGTCTTGGTAGGTAGATTCCCAGGTGTTTTATATTACTTACACTAATCCATTTTTAATTTTTAAAAACCTTTTTATTGGTATCTTGTTTTTATATCATCTTTTATATTACCTTCATTTCCAAAAATATTCTTTCCTACACCCTCTCCAGAGTGTCAATTTTTTTTTAGAAAGAAAAAAAAAATAGGTAGGAGTTGGGGGAGCAGTTCATTCAGTTCAATAAAACTAAACAATTCATCAACTGAAATCACCTAGTAAGTAAATTGTTCCCCACCCATAATGCTGCGCCTAGGCAATGAAAGGAAAGAATTCATTTTCTCCTTTCCTCTTTAGGGACAAGTTCAAGAGTTTTGGTGGTGGTGCTGATGGCAGTGGTGATAGTTTTCATTTGCATTTTTATAGGCATTGTTTTCTTGGTTTTGCTGACTTCACTCTGCATCAGTTTGTATTAATCTTCCCATACTTCTCTGAATTTTTCAGGAATAGTGACAATCTATGTTCACATACCACAGTTTATTCATTCCCCAAGTGATGAGCATTTATTTCTAAGTTTTGCTACTACAAAAAAGTGTTGCTACAAATATTTTGTTTTATGCAGGGCTTTCCTCTCTCTCTCTGACTGCTTAGAGCATATACCTAGCAGTGGGATTTCTGGGGCACAACTCAATCTTGATTAACCCCCATACTTTTTCCTTTTCTAAATGTACATAGATCGTCCTTTTAATAATTCATTCCTGTATTTTTCCAGAAATCAAACTCAGTGATGAAAACATGAATTTAATATAACTTCTCTCTTTTATCCTTTTATCATTATTCCATCTACCCTTTGCAAATGTTCCCTTTTAATAATTCTCTTGCTATTAGCAGAGCTCAAATTCATCAGTCTCTTTTAGCTCATTCTGAACTTTAGCACTCATTAGACTATTCTTACAGGATCTTAACCTTGCTTTTGCAATCTTCTTTTGCATATCTTTGCTTCCATCTTCTGCATCTTTCTTGATAGATGTTAATGGTCATTATTCTCTATAAGACTCCTCAATTGTTCCTCATTGGCATTGTTTCCCTTTGGGTGTCCAAGGTTTCATTCTAAAGAGTCTCCCATCCTTCTTGGACCAACTTCCTCTGTAGAATTGCAGGTGACTGTATTCTCCATCTCCTTTCTTTAAACTCTTTTAAATCTATTCTCCTATGATCAAAAGTGCCTGCTTTCCTCTATACCTATTCAAGCCTCTTCTTCAAACCTATCTTCTACCTATCAAAATTTCTACTTCATTAGTGAATTTCTCCTTATTGTCTAGGATTAGCTTCAGACCTTGGGAGCTTCCTTCTATCCTTTGAAAAGTGAAATTGTCATTAAAATTTTTTTATTTTATTTGTGACCTTTTTATTGGGAGGGCCTCAGATTCCCAAATTCCCTTTTCTTCTATCTGGCCCAGTGCTGTATATGTACTATTTCTGTTTCTCTTTCCTTTGATTCTCACCTAAATGATCTCCCCTGTATTTCTCCCCTCAGGTGTCTGGATTTCTTATATATATATATATATATTTTTTTTTTGGTAACAGATGTTACCCCCTGCCTCTTTTGTCTATTTTATTCCTTTGTAATGTAATCTTTTTCCCATCCATGCTTCAGTCCCACGTCCCACCAAGTCTCATACAATGGTGTGGAATTTACCTCCTTGCGTTATAATCTCTAGTTCATCTTTACCACATTTTTGTGTTTGCCCTCATGATAAGATACCTTGGGGAGATGTTGTCTCCCCTGAATTACTGATCTTCCCCCACAACATCAAAGTATTTCTCTTTCTGTTGCATGTATTTTGTACAGTACTTATCTGTGTCAAGGTATACACCAGTAGACCGTAACCTCCAGGAGGGCAGGATTGTGTTGTCTTTGCCTTTCCAATCCCAGATACTTAGGAGGTGCTTAGTGATAGTTGTTGTTGGCCCTTTGTTCTCAAAGACAACCAAGATATCAGGGATTTCATGTCTGCAGATGGGTAATAAATATTGATTCAAGTGACGCCATTATAGGTAGTTGGATGGTTAAGTAGGTAGACCACTGATCCCAAAGTCAGCAAAACCTGAGTTCAAATCTGGCCATAGACACTTATTAGCTGTGTGACCCTGAATAAGTCACTCTATGTTTTTTCTCAGTTTCCTCACAGTAAAATGGGGATCATAATAGTACCTACCTCTCTGGTTGTTGTGAGGACCAAATGAGAGCATATTTATAAGGTTCCTAGCACATAGTAGGCACTATATAAGTGCTTATTCTTTTCCTTCTCCCCTCCCCATAAAGTTATGCAATTAAATTTTTTTTAAATGAATATAACAGAAAATGCAAGAAGTTAAAGCTGAAAGGGACCTTAACAATCAATCCCTTCCTTTCACATCAAAGAAGAAAATGATCCAGAGAAGAGGTGACTCGGTCAAATTCACAAAGCTCATAAATGTCGGAATTTGGATTATAGCCCGAGTCCCCAGACTCCCAAGACAAAAGCTTTATCTATTTTAGCACTATACTTCCAACACCTGCCATGATCAAATTAAATTAAGTGGTTTATGTATTTGATAAATGTTCACTTATGTTATTTAAGCAATCAACAAGCAGCATTTATTATGCACCTATTCTATGCCGGTGCTGTGCTCAGAGATACAAAGAAAAAAAACAAGCAGCCCCTTTGCTCCAGAAGTTATCATCACTATCATCATCATCATCATCATCATCATCATCATCATTATCATCATCACCACCCATCATTCCCATCATCCCCAGCACCACCACAAACACTAAGTAAATTGGTGATGGTGTTTAAGCCCCGATAGAGGAGGTTCAGGGAAAGGAAGTATTTGGCACATTCACAAAAAAGGCTGAGACAAAGGTCACCAAGGAGGACCATGCAGAGGGTCATGTAGCTCTCTCCG
This sequence comes from Sarcophilus harrisii, assembly GCF_902635505.1. Classification (NCBI taxonomy): domain Eukaryota; kingdom Metazoa; phylum Chordata; class Mammalia; order Dasyuromorphia; family Dasyuridae; genus Sarcophilus; species Sarcophilus harrisii. The sequence goes on from NC_045430.1 coordinate 15,739,982, forward strand.
GAACCAGGAGTCTCCACTGTGAGTCCCATTGGAGGTACCAACAAGAAGGGCTCTGCCTTTAAGGTCAAAGGTTGGAACAGGGTGGCCCAAGCTCCCTTGGATGTCTTCTCTAAACGTCACCTCACTAGAAGTACCCACCGGACAAGGTTACAAGGGGCCTCCCAGGTAAGGTTGTGGCCCTTGTGCTGATTCCAACCAGAGCAGCCCTGTGCCCTGTATGTATAACAGTTCCTAGACCAATGAGAAAAAGCAGATTTCTTCCCCATGTTGTTCTGGGCAGCCAGATAAACATACACAAAAGTTGTAAATGGTGCTATTTTAAAACATCACAGTTACTGAACAATCCTATGTATGTACATATATGCATCCATATACCATACATATGAACACACGTGCATATAGATGTATTTACATACACATTTTCATTGTGTACATGTATATGGCAATGGAGGAGGAAGAGAGAACAAGATAGAGGAGAAACAGAAAGAGGGACAGTAAAGAGCCAGAAAGGAAGACAAAGACCAAGAGGAAAAGAAAGAGACAGAGACAGAGACAAAAACAGAGGGAATAAGCTGTAAAGAATTGGGAAATATACAAATATGTGTATGTAGGTGTATAAGTGTGTATATATAAACATATGTGTGCATATGTGGGTAATGCATGTGTGGAGACAGACAGATGGAGAGACAGAGAGAGAAAAAGAGACAGAGAAAGAGAGAGACATGGAAACCAATAATACCAATAAAAATTCATCAGTCATTTCTTAACCAGGTACAAGGGCCAATATGTCTGTCCCTGGTCCAAACACTTGCTTTATCTCTCCTAAGACAGTGTCTGAGCTTGAAGCTGTCCTCTGCAGGCTTAACATCCCACCAATCTGGAGAAAATCTGGACAGAGACAGAGACACAGAGAGACAGAGAATAAGAGAGAGACAGAGACAGAAACAGAGAGACAGGGAGAGAGACAGACAGACAGACAGAGACAGACAGGAAAGAAGGTACTTTTGTGTCCCTATTGAGCTGATCCTGCTGTATCGTCCCCAGCCTCCCCTTCTCCTTGACTATGCGTAGTGATGATATCCAGCAGATTATTATAAGCCTGGGAAAGCTCCTTAAGTTTATTTTCCAGCTCCTGAGCCTGCTCCCTGAGTTCTCCTGCCATTTCGGCCTCTGCCCCCTTCAATAAATGGCTCAGATCGTGCATGAAGGTAATCATGTCCACCAGAACCAAGGCCCCGGCCGTCATGGCACTCATCACCCTGGAGCCTTTGGTCATGGCTAGAGCCGTGCCGCTGAAGGCCTTCTCCACCTTTTGGGATCTCCAGGTGGAGAGGTACCCGGCCCCCATGAACTTCTTGGCGTTGGCAGTTAAGCGAGGGTTGGCTTTGGCCAAGCGGAAGGCCCGGATGTTCTTGTTGATTTCCTCCATGACCTGGTTGCCCACAGTAACACACTTCTGCGCGGCAGAAAGCAGGTGGGGCGCCTCCTTACACAAGACCTCCACGGCCACCCGGGCCTTGGTCCCCTCGTGGTTGCTCACTCGCTCTCTCGCTGCCAGATTGCTGGCGTGTTCGATGACATTCGAGGACAGGCTGGTGACGGTGGCCAGGGCCCCCAAGCCGATCCCAGAAGCCGAGAGGATCAGGCTTCCTCCCACCGTCACGGGCGCTAGCGCCAGCCCCAGGATGGTCATCACGCCAGAGACGATGCTAGTGGAGCCGGCCACCACGTTGGTGATGGCGCATTTCTTGTGGGTCTTCTCTATTTGGTCCGCCACGGCGTGCAGGCCTTGGATGCGCTCCTCCAGCTTCATCTTCCTGTCGGGAAACTCTTTCAGAAAAATGACGATGTCCTCCAGCGAGAGGCCGTCACCTTGCAGGTCGGTGTCAGAGTCAGACAGTTTGTCCCTGTACAACCCGTACAGGGCCTCGCGGAGCTCGAGGGCCTCTTCCCTGTGAACAAGGGGAGTTAAATGATTGAGGAGCACTTAATATCATTACATTAATAATAGTCAGTTATATATGTCATCATTTATAATTATGTTCTAGAATTGAAAACCAATAATGTTTTATTAATTTACAGTTGTATATGATTATAATTAATATATTTTATCATTTTCTAATTATGTGCTATAATTGAAAACCAGTATTTTGTTAATTTATATTTATATATTGTTATAATTAATATATTTCATCATCTTATAATTATGTACTATAATTGAAAACCACTATTTTATTAATTCACAGTTATAAATTGTTAGAATTAATATAGTTTATAATTTTCTAATGTGCTAGAATTGAAAACCAATATTTTATTAATTTACATTTATATATTATTATAAATAATATATTTTATAATTTTACAATTATGTACTATGATTGAAAGCCAATATTTTATTGATTTACCTTTATATATTGTTATAATTAATATATTTTATCATTTATAAGTATGTACTGTAATTGAAACCAATATTTTATTAATTTACAATTATATATAATTAATCTATATTCTATATGTTATTATAGACTATAAATATTATATAACTTATATAACATATTATATTATGCAATAAATATTTTATTAATTTACAATTACATATAATTAATCTATATTCTGTATGTTATTATAGACTATAAATATTATATAAATTATATAATATATTATATTATGCAATGAATATTTTATTAATTTACAATTATATATAATTAATCTATATTCTATGTTATTATATGCTATAAATATTATATAAATTATATAATATATATTATGCAATAAATAATATAATATACTATAACAGGACTATAACAATATAGATTATATAGTTATAATTGATTATAATTAATAATAACAATAGCGTGCATTTATATAGCCTCTCCCATGTGTCAGGTGTTATGCTAAGCACTTTGCTATTATTTTCTCATTTTATCCTCACTACAACCCTGAGGGATAAATTGTGATCCCCGTTTTACAGATATGGAAACTGAGACAAATAGTAATTAAGTGGCTTGCCCAGCTGGTAAGTATCTGAGCTTGAAGGTTTTCCACTTTCAGGCCTGGCACATGACCTACCGGGAGCTGCCTCGCTGCCCAAATACTAAAACATATTGGTTTTCTTTACCCAGATCTCGGAATTTCCGAGCCTGAAAGAAGTCTCTCAGAAATGGGGATCCTCCCGAGTGCTTGGAAGCACCATGGAACAAGGGAAAGGACATTGATTCAGGTTCTGAAAATCCAATTTTGACCCTTCAGTAACTGGGCCGATCCTTAACGAAGCACCAAACGTGTGTCAGGTTTGAGTGCCGGGTCAGTTTTGTTCATTACAATCAGAGGACTTGTTCATTCTACCTACAATGTATGGGCACAGTCCTAACTAAGTCTTAAGGAAACTCTAAAAGTGAATAAGTCACAGTCCCTCCTGAAGGCTGTAAGACCTAGTGCTGAAGGAACTTTAAGCACTCCTCTGGTCCATCACCCCCTTTCACAAATGAGGCCATTGAGTAACCAGTCCCTAGGAAGCAAGGATTCCTCTGACTAGAGCCAGTGTGCTTCTAGTGGGGATTTCTGTCTAACAGGAGAAGGGACCTCCCCAGTGAGCTTCCTCATGGACGCCAGGGCTCTGGGCCAGTCACCTCTCTGAGGCAGGATTCACCAAGAACTTCTCCAGAGCCTCATCTTCAGCGTTCTCCTTCAGGCTCAGTTCTCTCAGGCTTCGGGAGTCTGCCGGATCCTCAGGGGTCGCAGATGGAAAGTAGTTGTTTTCTAATGGAGGAGGAAAGCGATGGTTAGCGTTCTCCCTCCTCCATCTCTCCTCTCCCAGCCACTCTCTCGGTGACTTTGGCCAACATCTGTCTGAACCTGTGTCTCCAGCTGTGAAATGGGACCACGTACTCCCAATAACTGCTTGTATCTCCCCGCAATGTTGTGAGGAAAGCGCTCAGTGAACCCTAGAGAGCTAGAGCAGTTTAAGCTGTTCTTACCACCCCTCATTTACTCCTGCAGGATCTCAGTTACCCACACTGAATGAGGGAGTCGGACTGAATGGTCTCCAAAGCCCATTCCACCACTGACATTCTCTGTTCTCAGGTCCCTCCCAGTTCAAATGTTCCATGTTCTAAGATCCCACCAGCTCTAACTTTCCATGTTCTAAGGGATCATTCTCCCTCTGCCATTCCTTATTCTAAGGGTGCTTCCCATTTCTAACACTCCCTGGGCTAAAATTTCCTTCCAGCTCTAACATTCCATGTTCTAAAGGTCCCTCCCACCTCTGACGTTCCAGGTTCTAAAGCTCCCTCCCACCTCTGACGTTCCATGTTCTAAAGATCCCTCCCACCTCTGACGTTCCATGTTCTAAAGATCCCTCCCTACTCTAACACCCCCTGTTCTAAGATTTCCTTCCAGCTCTAAAATTCCATGTTCTAAGGGTCCCTCCCACCTCTGACATGCCATGGTCTAAGGATCTCTCCCACTTCTAATATTCCATGTTCTAAGAGTCCTTCCCAATTTTTACATTCTGTGTTCTGACATCCTGACATTTCCTGTTCTAAGATCCCTCCTAGTTCTAACGTTCCTTGTTCTAAGGGTCACTCCCATTTGTAACATTCCCTGTTCTGACTCCCTTTCAGCTCTACATTCCCTGTTCTAAGATTTTCTCCCAGTTCTAAAATTCCATGCTCTGAGGGTCCCTCCCACCTCCGACATTCTGTAATTCTGTGACTCTGCATCCAGAGTGGTACCTCCCAGGGTGGGTATTATGGACTCTCTAAAAAATACAGGAAACATGGATTTGAATCCTAGCTCTGACGCCTGCCAGCCACGTGGCTCTGGAACGGTCACCGTATGTGTCCAGATCTGGCTTTCCTAATGTATAAACCAGGGGAAATGTTTGTTCTCTCTCCCTCCCAGCGATGTTGTGAGGCAAGAGTTTTAGAACTTGGAGCTCTGAGAAATGAGATCACGGTCTCCAGGGGACACTCAGAATAATAGCTCTCATTCCTCTAGTGTCCCAAGGTTCACAAAACAATTGCCTCACAACTCTGGGAAGGAGAGAGAACAAACATTATTTCCCCTGGTTTTACAATAGGAAAACCTGATCTGGACACGTGCGGTGACTGTTCCAGGACCATTTGGCTGGCGGGCATCAGAGCTAGGATTCAAATCCATGTTCCCAGAGTTCTTTCTGCCACTTTGACATCTACTGAGTGATGGTGGTACTGGGGTCCAGGAGGACCACTTGTGGGATCTTTGTGACTTGACATCTCTGGGTCACATCTGTCAGACAAGAAATTTAAATGATAATTTAAGGCCCTAAAAACCTTGTTAATATAGAAAAAGGAAGTATTGGGGGCTTGAGGATTTTGTTTGAGTGAAGAGTGACGGTAACTAGCACAATTGACATCCATCCATCACATAATACCTGGGCTTTAGTGTGCCCATCTGTAAAAATGAGGTTGGCTTAGATGGCCTAGGATGTGAAGCCGGTCTTTGGACAGCTCCTTCTCCATCCTCCTGGTACCTCCAATGGCCTTCCTCGGGGCACTAGTTCTGCCGAGTGCTCGCCCCACAACCTTGCCTCGGCACCGCTTACTGGCCTGATCTGTTGGAGCTTCACACATCCTGAGCTCATAGGAGACTCTTACCTAAATATATTCCATCCTTGAGTGTGTATGTATGTATATATGTATGTGTATACACACAAACATGTATATGTTTTATATATACGCACACATTTATATATAGTGTATATGTTATATATCATACATTATATAATATATACATTATGCAAAATATATAACAATATAAAACTATATTACATATAAATATATATAAAATATTATATATAAATTATAAATATATATGTAAATATATTATATATAAATATAATTAATGGATTTGATCTAATTTGGATTAAATTAGATGGATTATTATAATAAATGTAAATATAATAATTATAATAAATATAATATAAATTTTATATATATATATATTTTTTTGAAGTCTTGATCTCACAGATCCCTCCATTCTGAGGCCCTTAAGGATAGGATCTTCGAGATCAAGACTTTAAAAAAACATATATATATATATGCATATATATGTATGTGTGTATGTATATAAATATATATATATATATATGTGTGTATACATATACATACATACATACCCACACCCACATAGGTGTTACAGTTTCCAACACAGCAAATATCTCTAGTTAAAACTCACATAAAAAAATCTGGGCCAGAGTTCTCAATAATTTTTGAGAATGTAAAGGGGTCGTGAGATCAAAAAGTTTGAGAACCATCGTACTAAGTTTTCTTAGGTGGGTGAGAGGCCATATGGACAAACTAGCCCATTTCTGACTAAGAAAGATGGATAAGCTACCCCATTTCTGACTATGATAGACACTCCTCCGATCCAGGAAAAGGGGCAGGAAGAGAACTTTGGAGCGCTTGATAAATAGGTTGAGAATTCTATTTTTTTGTCTAGGGCTGGATACATATTGTGTCTCCAAAGAAAATTACAAGCCTCTTGAGGGCAGGAAATAATTCATTTTGTTTTTGTAGCCTTAGCATCTTGCACAGTGCCTTATTTAAGCTGTTTCATCACATGCTGTTGAATTGAATTAATTGAAATGAATATGGGTTCAACACTGACGTTCAGACACCATCTCCTTCCCCCCACTCCAAACCCTCCTGCCAGTTTTTCGGTTCATTGGGGTCTTGCTCTCACAAAAAAAAAGATAAACCCAGGATTAACAGATGATAGCCTTCATTTCCAGGACTCGATAATGTTGAATCATTCTAGATTTGGATAATGATGAACTATTCCAAGTCTAGATGGTATTGAATTATCTTGAGTCCGAGAAATGTTGAGTTATTTCAAATCTGGATAATGTTGAGCTATCCCAGCTCTGGATAATGTGGAATCAAACCAGGTCTGAGTAATATTGAATTACTCCAGATCTGGAGAAGACTGCATCATTCCAGGTCTGGATAATGTTGAATCATCTCAATTATGGATAATGTTAAATTATTTCAAGTCTGGATAATGTTCAACTATTCAAGTTCCGATAATGCTGAGTTATCCCTGCTCTGGATAATGTTGTGCCAACGGAGGGAAAAAGAAAATGGTACCTTGTTTGCATTTCCAGAACTTTGGAATAATGGCCTGAAGAAAACGTTCCATCATTTTTTTTTTCCTGATGAGGCTTGATTAGGGAAATTGAGGGTGGAAGATATGATATTTCTCCCTTAAAAAAAGAAAACATTTTAAATCAGCAAATTCTCTAATTTATGAGCAGGTATGGCACAAAAATTGATTTGTAAGGCAGTTGTTTGGAATTTTTGAGGGACATTTTCCTTTAGAAGTATTATTACAGTGGTTAGATTCCCAGACTAGACCCACTCCCAAATCCAAATAACTGGTCTTTTTCCAATATATTATCATAGATTATAGGTGACATTGGGTAAACAAAGGCTCTTCCAGTGGAACGTAAAATCAGGTCTGGTCCAGTTACTGATTTGACAGAAAGTAGATATTGCCATCATTCACTGAACAGCCCAAATTTGCAGAGGCTCATGGTCAGGTTAGCCCCCTTGCATCCCAGTAACTCATGAAGAAGGAATAATGCTACGCTAAGGAGTTATGATCTATTCCATAGAAAGAATACTCTAACAAGAGAGAGTTAAAAAACATAGTACACAGATGTACAGAAACATAACACCTAGGTGATGTAGTGGTTAGAGTGCTAGACTGAGTGAAAAGGGGTTGTGACTGAGAAAAGTTTAAGAAGCCCTGCAATTTCTAGTCCAGATATTTCATTGGATTTTATTTTAAACGACTTTATTGATGCCTCTTGTTTTGAAAACCCAGTCATTTCTGAAGTATTTCCCTTCACCCTAGCTCCAAAACGAACCCTCTCTTGCAACAAAGATAGACAGTTGGCCTAGTTGTAACTGAGCCTCTGAGTCTTATTTTCCCAATTAAAATGGGAGCTCTATAAGAGAAGGATTCAAGGCTAGGTCTTATTATCTCCAAATCAGGCACTCAAGTCACTGCATACTCTAGATGCCGGAGATTATTATCTACATTTTACAGTGGAGGAAGACAGAGATGAAGTAACAGAAAGATGGAGAGAGACAGAGATGGAGGGAGGGAGGGAGGGAGAGAGAGAGAGAGAGAGAGAGAGAGAGAGAGAGAGAGAGAGAGAGAGAGAGAGAGAGAAAGAGACAGAGACAGAAATAGACAGAGAAAGAGAGACACAGAGACAGAGGGACACAGAGAGAGAGATGGACAGAGACAGAGACAGAGAGACAGAAAGATAAACAGAGACAGAGAAATAGAGAAAGACAGAGAGGAGAGACACAGAGACAGAGAAAGGGAGATAGAGAGAGATGGAGAGATACAGAGACAGAGACAGACAGAAAAAGAGACAGAGAAACAGATGGAGACAGAAAGACAGAGATGCAGAGAAAGAGAGACACAGAGAGGGATGGAGGGATACAGAGACAGAGAGAGAAACAGAGACAGACAGGCAGAGCCTCAGCCCCCTGGGGATGCCTCTGGAATGGATCTGGGGCTGGGGCTGACCCAGGAAGTCCAGATGGTTTGTGTTCAGGCACCAGGATAAATTGCATCTGAAACGGTAAGCTCCATAGGCTCCCCTCCCCACCGCAACAGCAGCAGTTTCTGCCCTTCCTGATTTCCAAGGGCCTTCCACAGTCTGCTAACATCTGGCTTCCCACAGGGCTCTGAGCTCAAGGTCAGGAACATTCTAAGGGGTTGGGCTAGACAGCATCTGAGCCCTATCAGCTCTATGTCTATAATTCAATCAATTAGCAAGCATTGAATAAGCACCTACTGTGTGCACCCAGCACTGTGTGCTGCATTGGGACACAAAGACAGAAACTCAACAATCTCTGCCTTCAAGGAGCTTTCATGCCCCTGGGGGAGACAACAGGCCCATCTATAAATAAATAGGAATCGGGGTGGGTCACAACCATGCTTTCCTTGCTATAATAGTAATAATAATAGCTAAGAATTATCTTCTGATTTAAAGTCAGCAAAGTGCTTTCATCAGGTTCATATCTGAGGCTCCCAATACTCCTGGCTATTATCTCCATTTTACAGCAAGGAAACAGACTGAGAAAGGAGGAGTGACCTACCCAGGAACTCGGTTTGTGTAATGTCCGGGCTAGCTCTCTGGAGGATGGCGGGACCAGCCCTGGTCTTGGTGGAGGAGGGCAGGAGGCAGCAGAGCCACCAGGAGGATGGTCGAAGATGGAATGACTCATTTCTAGTCCTCCCAGTCCTTATATACCTTATTGTAATTACATCATTACGGCACACTGAGTACATGGGAACTAGAGAACCATGACATCACCACGCTGAGCACTGAGTACATGGGAACTAGAGAACCATGACATCACCCACGCTGAGCACTGAGTACATGGGAATAGAGAACCATGACATCACCACGCTGAACACTGAGTACATGGGAACTAGAGAACCATGACATCACCACGCTGAGTACTGAGTACATGGGAACTAGAGAACCATGACATCACCACGCTGAACACTGAGTACATGGGAACTAGAGAACCATGACATCACCACGTTGAGCACTGAATACATGGGAACTAGAGAACCATGACATCACCACGCTGAGTACTAAGTACACATGGGAACTAGAGAACCATCATCTCATCAGTTCCACTGAGTTACCACCCTGTTTCAGGTATATGTCTCCAAGTTCTGGCTCTCTGCAAGTTTGAACCTAGTCTTCCTGACTGCCAGGCTGCCCACTATGCCAGAGGGCCTATCTTCAGCCGTTGACTGAGATAATGACATAATGACAGCAAATTATTCTGAATCCAGAGTTCTAGGCGGTTTTGTGGTTAGTTTTTGGTTCGGTTTTAGCGTCAGAGAGTTGTCTGGCCCCCTAAAGGGTCAAGCACTTGCCTGAGGTCACCCAGACCATAAATGTCAGAGTCGGGACTTAGGTGCACACATGCCATGCCCAGGGGATTCAGACCTCACTCTGCTCCTGCGCAGGCGTTGTTAGTTCCATGCTATTTGTGAGTGTATTTGAGAGAGTGATTGGCCCAGGATTGCAAAGCTAGTAGAATTTGAACCCAAGACTTCCTGACCACAAATCCAGAGTTCTATGCATTCTCCCTTGCCTCTATTGGTATTAAGGGGAGCTCTGGAAGCCCCCCAGGAAAGCCCCCCACAGCCAGTTGCTTTTAGCTCTGCCCCTCCTTAGAGCCTTCTAAATATATTTGGAGTCAAGTGGCAGCTGGCTGGAATGCTGTCTCCGAGGAGCGGGCAGGCCGACGGGCAGGTGGTCAGGCAGGCAGGCTGGGTCCTTTCTAAATATAACTGCAGCAGAACAAGGCCAGAGTTCATCGGGACCCGAGAGCCAGTTACTTTCTCCGCCCCCACCAAAAAGCTGGCTCAGGCCCTGAGTGGCTGAGAGAGCTGGACCCTGAGCCTTCTTCTGAGGGGGACAATGGGGAGCAGTGGGAGGGTTCCCCAGCATGGGAGGGATGAGGTTCAGATTCTGAACCCAGTGCTATCATCCTTGACTTGGAGCAAGTAATTCTCATCTCAGCCTCTTTATGAGGAGGAGGGGCTGGAAAAAGCACTGAATTCAGGCAGAGGATCCAGGATTATTCAGCCTCTGCTCCCTAATCCTCTGTGACTTCAGGCAAATGACTCTCCCTGTCTGAATTCCAGTTTTCTCATTTTAGAATGAGATGCTTGGGCCAGACATCTCTTTCAGTTCAAAATCTACACTCCTTTTCAACAGGGGTCCCTTAATCCAGAATCCCCCCCGCCCTCCGAGGAATCCTTGGATAGATTTCAGTGATTTTAAATGGGAGAGAAATGACATCTTTATGGTCACTGATCTCTATGTCAGATGAACGCATTCCTCAAAAACGTGACCTGAGAAGTCTTTGTAAAAATCCTTCCTCAGTTTATGGAGTATGACAAATAGTAATGACATTTTTATATCTAAACATTTAATGCTGTTTCTCAGTAAAGTTTAGACTTTACATCAACCTTTCATTATTAAATTAGATTGGGAATTTGCTTTATGTTTTATTTAGAAGGAAAGAAATCACATTTATCTGTAAGCTAATTATTTGCAAAATAAAATTAAGAACTAGTATATTTTGAGAATGTTACAATCTTAAGTATCTGCTCTAAATGTTAATGTCATATTATAATTAATAGTTTTAATAAGGATATTTATTATATAAATATAGAATTCTATCAGGCCAAATGATTGCACATCATTATTATCAACAATATTGTTATAATTCATTATTTATGTTATCATTATCTTCATGTTATAAATCTTATTAATTATAAATCAAATTTTTTTCTTTTTTAAAAACTTTTTATTTTCAAAACATGCATAGTTTCCAACATTCACCCTTGCAAAACCTTGCATTGCTATTTTTTCTCCCTCCCTTCCTCCCACCCCCTTCTTTAGACAGCAAGTAATCCAATATATGTTAAACATTGTGCGATTCTTCTATATATATTTCCACAATTACCATGCTATACAAGAAAATGCCAAGAAAAAAGTATATTCCTTTCTGTCTCTATTCACTTTTCTCCAAAGGTCTATCACACCTGACTTTTCTAAAATTCTATTTACCCCCTCCTTTCTTATTTATTTTTGTTGTTTGATTTATCTAGTTCTGATAGAGCAAGGTTGGGATCTCCCACTATTATAGTTTTACAGTTTATTTCTTCTTGCAGCTCTTTTAACTTCTCCTCTAGGAATTTGGATGCTATTCCACTCAGTGCGTATATGTTTAGTATTGATATTACTTTATTACATATGGCACCCTTTTAAAAAGGTTTAAAAAGCAAGACGTAATTTCCTTCCTTATCTCTTTTAATTAGTACAAATCAAATTTCAATGTTCCTTTTCACTCAGCAGCTTTCCTATACTGAGTGCTGGAGGTCGGTCCTAGGTCCAGTCAAGCTTTCTCAAACTAGGATGACCCCTTCATCATCCTCTTGTATTTGTACTTTCCTCTATTCTCGACTACACACAGCCTCCCCCCCCCGCACCCCAATTGGATTGATTGGATATAACTGAGAACACTAAACTCCCATTCTACAAATGAAGAAACTGAGACCCATGGAGATTAAATACCTAGTAAGTAACTGGAGTGGTAACCTTGGCTTTCCAGAGATACTTAATTTTGTGTCTCAAGCATCTCCCAGAGACTAATCTACGAAGTGACTGGAGGGTTGTAATCAGTACTAGTGAAAGGACTTTCCACATCCAGAATTCATAGATTAAAAATCTCAGTTGTCTTTATTTATATTATTTTTTATCATTGTTATCATGACAGACAAACCCTTGTATCCTGGAAGATAGTTTCTCCTTTATTAGATGCTTTTTAAATTGAGGACTCCTTTTCTAGAATAAAAGCCAAAAAAACCTAGGTTGTAGCTTCCAAAGGGGTCTCTAGGGAGCACCGTGGCCCATCAAGGTCTGGGCCTGGAGTCAGAAAAACCTGAGTTCAAACTTGACCACGGACGCTCATTAGCTGGGTCACTTATTTTCTGTCTGCCTCAGTTTCCTCAATTGTCAAACGGCATTAATAATGGCACCTATTTCACAGTGTTGTGAAGATCAGATGAAATAACATTTGTAAGGTACTTAGCATGGTGCTGGGCACATAGTAGGGCCTTAAGAAATGCTTCTTCTCTTCCCTTTCCTGAACTGAAAAAGTGACTTAAACACTTAGCTGTGTGACCCTGGGGAAGTTACTTCACCCTGTCTGCCTCAGTTTCCTCATCTGCAAAATGAACTGGAGTAGGAAACAGCCAACCACTCCAGCATCTCTGCCAAGAAAACCCCAAATGGCGGAGCAAAGAATCATTCCTGACTGAACAACAACAATAGCCCAGCCTTTCTTGATTATTATGAAAAACAAATGAGATAATACTTGTAAAGAGCTTTGCTGGACTTAAAGGAGCTATGTAAAAATTAGTTGTTACAAATAATATTAATTTTATCCAGAAAAGTAAATATAGAGAATGGGGACTGACTCCCAAGATCACATAACACAATGGACCTGCCTTTCCCTGTGACTCCAACCTTACCATCTCACATTTCACTGGGCCGTTGTACAGTGTGACTCGTATTAATAAGTAATCCCAAAATGGACTTTTCCCTCTCTGTGAATGGTTTACTAAAATGCAATATTAATTACATCTTTGGGAACCAAAAATATTTTCCAAGGGGGATGCCTCTGTAGCTTTCCATTTTACCAACAGTTTCAATAAAGAGCACATCTGTTCCGAAAAGTGAGATACGCTGTAAAACTTTTCCAGAGGGAGGAAGGTATTCTTAGCCAGGGGAGAGGACAGAAATGGAAAGAGCATTTACCAGTCACCAACTGGCTCCCGCACTGGGCTAATCAAGCCCTGACTCCTATAAATTTCTTTCCCTCTAGCAGGGGGTGTAGCTTGGGTGCTGTCCAGCTTTCTTAGAAATTCTTAGGGCTGAGAACTTTTCTTAACTCGCTCCCCTAGAGCAGCCTCTCACTGCTTTACCAGCCACCCTCTCCCTCTTGCTCATACTTTCCCCACAGACCCCTGCTCATACTAGTGGTAGGGGGTCCAGGCTTCCCAGTTAACAAACCCAAGGACCCCTGATATCAGACACATGTTCTTACCTCTTCAGGGGCTGCTCACCAGTCAGTGGGAGAGTTTACAGATCTGGGACTGCCTCAGAAAAAGGGACGAAGAGCAAAGAAAGAATATCGGTTGTCTTTTCGTTTTTTCCCCCAGTCCACAGGGAACTGCAATGTTTGTGCAGTCACACCCATCAAGGTCAGTTGGCGCTCTCGGAGAGATATTTTGCTCATTTCTGGGACGGCCTTAAGACTACTTGCCCAGTGGTTATAAAGATCTGGCTTTGTGAACAAAGAAATGTGTCATGGTAACCTTCAAGAAAAACTAGGTATTGGTCAGTAAAGTGAGCTCCGATCTTATCTCACGCTCCCTTTCTCGAGTCTTCCTCTCGAGGCTCCTGGGCAGCCCACACATATGGAGTTACAAACAGTTCTGCCAGGGAGGTACTTCAACTGTTGTGGTCAGTCCTATGAGCCCCCACAGCAGAGGGGAATAAACAGCCGGCAGAACTGTAATAACAACTCGGTTCTTTTGCCTGATGGACACACGCTTAAGTCTTGGCTGTTCTTCCAATTCTGGGAGCCTCAGAATTGGGCACCGAGCCTGAGCACACATTTGGTCCATGCAGCAGAGCTGACTTTGGTTGAAGGTTGGTATATGTTGTGCAGGGAGCACTGGGAATAATTTCCGATGGCTTTTCCAGCTCTAGATCATATTTGGGTAGCTCTGTCTACCTTTCCCCCTAAAAACTCAAAATTTACAATTTGTAATTTATTCCACTGGCGAAAGATCCTGTTTCAAAAGCAGGGAACCAGGAGACGGAGCAAATAAAATAATTATTTTTTTAATAATAGCTTTTAATTTTTCCAAATGCATGCAAAGATAACTTGGTAAAATAATTTTATTATATATATTCATATTTATGATCATATAAAATGAAATAATATTTATATAATATATATTTATATATATAACACAGTCTAGTGTGATATTTGGGTACTTGCGATTTGTATCTCTCACATGTAGGCCCTCAGATCTGAGGTTCTCTATGGGTCAGTCCCCATAACTCACAAGCCCTCACAGATGTCTATACTTTTTATCTGCTAACTGAAGAAAAAAGCAGCTAGATGGCTCAATGGATAGAGCAATATCCTAGGACTGGGAAGTTCAAATTTAGCCTCAGCTAGTAAGCCGTATGAGCCTGACCAAGACTTTTGATCCACTGAAGAAGGAAATGGTGAACCAGTCCAGTATTCTTTGCCAAGAAAACCCTATATGGGTTAAGAAAAATCATACAAGACCGAACAACAATCTGGGGGATATATACACATTCAAAACAGAAGAAACATACAAAAATAACATATAATAAACTAGAAGAAATCAAACTGGTATTGATGAAAGTGACAGTAAAACATCCGAGGTAGCGTTCTATCTGTCCTACAGGTTATCTCATCACAGTTGAAGGAGGGCACTCACATTGAGAACTTTTCTAACTGGGGAATACGTGTGAAGGAGCTCTCACTTAAGGGTCCGTGTACGGCCAAGATGATTCAGACTCTAATGAACTTTAAAATCTGCTGATGTCTCAGGCTGCTGGCAATGCCCTGCTGCTCCCCGGTGAGCGGCTCACCTTACTCTCTGTGAGTCACATTGATGGGTGTGGCCTCTTTGTGAAAGGTTCCATCTCTGTCAGGTGTCAGGTACCTGTTCCCTACAGACTATTGTGTTTCTTCTTTCTGTCTTATTGTCTCTGCTTAGCACGTGGAGGCTAAAGTTCTCTCTGCTACCATCTTCTGGGCCTGAATTCTTCTAAGTTTACAAGTCACACCACCTAGAATAGGGCGGCTGAAAAAACCCCAAATGCTAAACAGAGCTCCCCTGGGGTTGACTAAATCTGTTAATTTGATTCTGGTTTGAATTCAGAATCAGTGGTCCAGGGCATTTATCTGATGTAGGGTTAGAAATTCCTTGTTTTGGAATTATGCAAATAAAGGGACTGAAATGTCCTTAACTTTTGACCTGGAGATTTCACTTATAAATATATTCACTATCCCTGCTCCCCCCACCATGAAGTCATTGTCCAAAAGAAAGCCCCTTATACAGCAAAATATTTATATAACACCTTTCCCACCCTGTGTGATAGCAAAGAATGAAAAACAAAGTCAATGATCATTGACTAGGGAATAGCTAAACAAGTTGTGGTGTATGATTGTTATGGAAATCTTACTGTGCTGTAAGAAAATAGAGAAACCTGGGAAGATTTAACATGAACTGATGCAAGGTTAAGTAGAGCCAGGAAAACAAAATACAAAATGGCTACCACCACCCCTGAAATAAAAAAAAATGATAAAGTCATGAAGAGTAATTTGGAATTTTTAATATATCAATTAGTTTTGCTGGACTCTTTTCTCTTCTTCCTCCTTTAATTTTTTTTTCCCTACAAAGATTGACTCTGAAAGGGGAGAAAGAGAGGAAATGTCTTACAAGGGGCAGATCGAGGCGATGTAAAAACAACAATGAAAAATCCATGGGAATCGATTTTTAAAAAGAAATTTCTTGTGAATTTCATTTAACCTCTTATGGTGATCTTATGTCCCACCCCCAAACCTGCTTAGGGTTTTTTTGCTCCCAGAAACATGGGAGAGGTTATGAAGTCCACTTTGCTCAGATGACCCCAGAGGTTCACTTGGAAAGGAAATTGAGTAAGAACCAATACTAAACATAAGAGATCATTTGCTTTCCTTCTTTGATCCACTTTCTTGCCTGTTTCATAGTTTAGAGAATGACTGACAATCAAACCTATGACTTTGGTATTTTATTCTCATGGTATAAAACCTCTCTTGTTCCCAGAAACATAGTAGAGGCTGAGGCTATGAAATCTACTTTGCTCAGATGATCTTTTAAGTTTGCTTGGAAAGGAAATTGAGTAAGAACCAATACTAAACAGAAGAGATCACTGGCTTTCCTTCTTTGATCCACTTTCTTGCCTGTTTCATAATTTAGAGAATGACTAACAAACTTTGGTATTTTATTCTCATAGTATAAAACCTCTCTCTCCCTATACAGAATATTATTTTAAATTCTATTTGATAATTTGTTTCTTTTTTTGGGTGGTTAATTATTTTATTTATTTTTTCAGATTATACATGTACATTCATTTTTTTAAATGTATTTCTATATGAATCATGTTGAGAGAAAAAAAAATCAGAACAAAACGGAAAATCTACAAGAAAGGAAACAAATTGGAAGGGAAAAAACAATAAAACAGTATGTTTCAACCGACATTCAGTCTCCATAGTTCTCTCACTGAAACACAGATGGCATTTTCCATCCAAAGTTTATTGGAATTGCTTTGAATTACTGAATTGCTGAGAAGACCTATTCCATGGTTGATCATCACACACTTTGCTGTTGTTGTGTGCCATGTTTTCCTGGTTCTGCATCATTTCTTATAAAACAATAATATTCTATTATGTCCATATGCCATAACTTGTTCAACCAGTCCCCAATTGATGGGCATCTACTCATTTTTAATTCTTTGCCACCACAAAAAGGGCTGCTACAAACATTTTTGCCCATGTGAGTCCTTTTCCCCTTTTTGATGATCTCTATGGGATACAGATCCGGTAATGACCTTTCTGGGTCAAAGGGTATGCACAATTTTATAGCTCTTTGGGTATAGTTTCAAATTGCTCTCCAGAATGGTTGGATCAGTTCACAAGTTGGTAGACAATTATTAAGTTTATAATTTAGACATTACAATTCAATGGCAGAGATCTCTGGACAGAGAAAGATCTCAGTAATAGAACAATCTCAATAACAATAGAAGAGTCAGTCCCTGCCTCCATGAGTTTAGATTCTAACAGAGAGAGAACAACTTTGGGAGGTTTTAGGGCAAGTCTGTTGGTCCTTAAGATGGGAATGAGGCTTCATTAATATAATTTCCATTGATAAAATTCTATCAGGTTAAGTTTTTTAATCATTTGACAGAGCCAAGGATTTTAGTGACCCAAAAGTTTCTTTTTGTGTCTTCAGAGCTGTGGCCATAATGGCTACAGGAGCAATGGCGGGTACTTCTCTGGAAAACAGGAGAGGGGCTGTTTCCTCTAACAGCTTGGACTGGAAGCAAGACCATTAATTTGGCACTGCCCCTCCCAAGGGCTCTTGCCCTTGTCCATTGTCCATTGGTGGGCAAGTGTTAGGGATGGGGTGGGATTTCCCCCTAGTGATTGCTCTTCTTAGTGACGGCTGCAGGCCCTGGGCTGGAAGTAGAACTGAGTCTGGAATTTGTTATTCCCAAAGTTCTGGAATTGAAGGGCTTGAGTTATATCCCCTTGGGTCTTAGGGGAAGGTGGTTTGACTTGCCTGGTACAAACTCCTTCTGTCTTTCCCTCAAGATGTTCTGATGTCATCCTTGACATTTCAAAGTGTGTAAATTTACCAGACGCTTTTCCTTCTTTCTTTAAAAAAAATCGCAATCTGCTGAAATTATTTATTTGTTTTTAACATTTTTGAAATTTTATTTCATTTTTAATATTTAAAAAAAATGAGTTCCAAATTATCTCCCTTCTTTCCATTCTCCCCCACTCACTGAGAAAGCAATTACACACGTGAAAACAAGCAAAACATATTTCCATATTTCAAGAAAGAAAGCCAAAAAAAAAAAAACTGAGAAAACTAGATTGACATTTTCATCTAGAGCTCATCTGTCCTCTTTTTCATGAGTTCTTTGAAATTGTCTTGGGTGACTGAATGTATTGATCAGAGTTACAAGGTCTTTTTTAAATAGTATTTTATTTTCCAAATACTTGTATGGATAGTTTTTAACATTCACCTTTGCAAGACCTTATGTTCCAAACTTCTTTCTCTCTCTTTCCTCCCTCTCCCAAGCAATCTGATATAGGTTAAACGTGCAATTCTTCTAAACATATTTCCATATTCATCATGCTGTGCAAGAAAAACCAAATCAAAAGAAAAAAAAAGACACAAGAAAGGAAAAAAACAAACAAACAACAACAACAAAAGAAGGGTGAGAATATTAAGTTTTCATTTACATTCAGTCTCCATGGTTCTCTCTCTGCATGTGGATGGCTTTTTCCACCACAATTCTATGGAAATTGCCTTGAGTCACTGCATTGCTGAAAAGAGCCAAGTCCATCACAGTTGACCATCATATAATCTTGTTACTGTGTACAATGTTCTTTTGGTTCTGCTCACTTTATTTAGCATCAGTTCATTTGAAATTTTCCAGGTTCTTCTGAAATCAGCCTGCTCATCATTTCTTATAGAACAATAATATTTCATCGCAGTCACATACTACAACTTGTTCAATCAATCATTCTCCAATTAACGGGCAATCCCTTGATTCCCAATTCATTGATATCACAAAAAGCTGCTATAAATATTTTTGTACTTAAAGGTCATCTTCCTTTTTTTCTTTGATCTCTTTAGGATACATGCCAAGTAGTATTTTCGGGTCAAAAGGTATAGTGTTTGGATAAATATGTATACATATATTGTATTTAACATATATTTTAACATATTTAACATGTATTGGATTACCTGCCATCTAGGGGAAGGGGGGAAAGATGGGAAAAGTTGGAACAAAAGTCTTTGCATGGGTCAATATTGAAAAATTACCCATGCATATGTTTTGTCAATAAAAAGCTATAATAAAAAAATATAGTTTTATAACCATTTGGGCATAGTTTCAAATTGTTCTCCAGAATGATTGGACTAGGTTATCACTTCACCAACAGTGAATTAGTGTCCCTATTTCTCCATATATCCCCCAGCATTTATCATTTCTGCTAAGTATGCGGTGAAGTTTTAATTTTCATTTCTCTAATCACTAGTAATTTAGTGTATTTTTCCATATAACTATTGATAGCTTTGATTTCTTCTGAAAACTGTTTATTTCCTTTGACTATTTATCAATTGGGAAATGGCTCTTATTTTTATAAATTTGATTCAGTTCCCTATTTATTTGAGAAATGAGGACTTTATCAGAGACATTTTCTATAATTTTCAAATATTACTTCATTGTTCTATTGTACCAGTTAGGAAATACATTGCTCTCATTTCCTTTCTCAGTTTTCCCTCTACCACTCTATTTTTTTTTCTTTTAGTTCTTCCAGGAATTCTCATTTCCAGTTAGCAGTTAGCTTTGAGGCTTTGGTTGTAGTTATTTTCACATTTCTGTCTTTGTCAGAGTTTGTGTCTTGATCTTTCCTGACACGTTGTAGTTTTTTTTTTTAGTTGTTGTTTAGTTATTATCATCATTGTTTCTTCATTTTTTAGCCTATTTCTTGACTTTGAACTTTATGTTAAAGTTAGAATCTGCTCACCTTGGGTAGAGGAGACATTGTCCCAAGCTTTAGGCTTTAGGTTATGTGGTTTTCAGAGCTAATTCAGAGGCTGCAAGAAGTTTTCAGTGCTTCCATGATCAGGATCATTCCATTGACCTAGGATCAATCATACTGGGACAGATGTGGTTGCTGCTGTCTGGTTTATGCTCTGGACTTTATCCAGGAACAGTCCCTGTTCCCCTAGAGATTTAAGCATTAGCAGTCCTCTTGATCTTGGAACTGTGACCGGTCCCAGCCAGGTCAGAGTTGGGAGGGGGCTTAGAAAAGGGATGTAAGAGCTGGTGGGGAGCTTAGAACAGGGAATGTCAGAGTTGGCAGGGGATTTAGAAAAGGGATGTAAGAACTGGTGGGGAGCTTAGAACAGGGGATGTCAGAGCTGGAAGGGGGTTTAGAACAGGAGATGTCAGAGCTGGGAGGGGCTTAGAACAGGGGATGTCAGTGGGGAATACATTTTACAGATTAAGAAGATGAGGACCTTGAGAAAGGGAGCAGGTTGGCTGAGTCACAGAGAGTAATTTCAGAGCTAGGACTGGAACGGGGATTTCTGGATTCCCAGACTAGTATTTTTCCACTCTAGGGGGCTGCTTCTCTGACAAAAAGAACAGCCAGAGGCACAGTGGGTGCCTGATTGGAAGGAGGTGCTAAAAAGTTGGGAGAGGGCCCAGAAAGAGGAGTTTGGGGGCCAAAAGCACTTGGCCCATTTCAAGCATTGCCCAGGGCTGGCCAGGGATGGCAGGTTAAGAAGTGACTGTAGGAAGTGGGGAGGACAGAGGCGGGCCAGGACTTAAGAAGCTTTTGTGTTCCCTCTGAATACCATCCTGGGCTCAGGGCAGGTTCCAGTGAGAGTTTATTTCTGTGGGACAAAGAGAAATCCTAAGCCAGATGAAGACTAGAGGCAAGGAGTCAGCTGAGTGACCCCCTAATGTTGTAGCTTCATTGCCTGAGAAGAAACCTCCTTTGTTCTCATTGGGAAACACTGTTCAGGAAAGCTGGCTGGCCTCCCGGGCCTAGGACTGAAGGTCAACTGAGCATTCACCACTGAATCTGGGATCACCTGTGTGAGTGCGGGCAGGCCATTTTCTTGTCTAAGCCTCCGTTTGTTCATTTGTAAAATAGGAGAGAGAGTCTACATCAGACAATCTTAACCTGAGACCCGTGAAATTCAAACAAATTATAGCAATTTCACTATAAACTCATTCTTCTTTTAAAAATTCTAATATTATTTCCAGCTCTAAATCAATTATCCTATGTGTGAATCATCCTGAGTATAACCAAGTCATCAGCCTGAGGTACCAGTTTCCATGAAGTTTTAGATTCTCAGAGTTGGAATAAATTTCAAAGTAATCGTATCTATTTCTCTTTCTTTCTTCCTTCCTTCCTTTCTTTCTTTCTTTCTTTCTTTCTTTCTTTCTTTCTTTCTTTCTTTCTTTCTTTCTTTCTTTCTTTCTTTCTTTCTTCCTTCCTTCCTTCCTTCCTTCCTTCCTTCCTTCCTTCCTTCCTTCCTTCCTTCCTTCCTTCCTTTCTTTCTTTCTTTCTTTCTTTCTTTCTTTCTTTCTTTCTTTCTTGCTTTCTCTCTCTTTCTTTCTTTCTCTCTTCCTTCCTTCCTTCTTTCCTTTCTTTCTTTCTCTCTTCCTTCCTTTCTTTCTTTTTAAAATAATAACTTTTTATTTTCAAAATACATGCAAAGAAAGCTAAACTTATTCTATATACATTAACAAACAAAATTCTAAGAAGGGATTCATAGGCTTTCTCAATCCACCAAAGGAGACTATGTCCCCAAAGAAGCTAAAAGCCCTTATCTAGCCTACCCCTTCCCCAGTCTGGAGGGGTGGGTCAGCATGGCCTTCAGGTGCTGTTCTGTCCTTCACTTGGCACCCCAGGCGACCCCTGTCTACAAAAGGGAGACAGGAATGAACAATGACTCACATCACTTAAGGCAATTCAGAGCAAATACCAAGTAAGGACTGTGACCTGAAGCAGGGAAGGTGCTTGCCAGGGGCACCTTGGTGATGCATCAAAACAGATCCAAGAGTTCCAACCTTGGCTCAGGAAGAGAAACTGTATCCTGCTCAGGGTAGGTGGCCAGGCTTTCCACCTGTACCTGAGCTTGAAGTCTGCTTGGGAAGATCTGACTTGGACATCGCCCAGCCAATGAGAAAGGGATTTCCAAATTGATTTCTTTGCTGAGTTGGGAAGATCAATCCCTCCTAGGAAAGGGAGCTTAAGCATATTGCAAAGATCCTCCAGATATGGAATCACTAGAACGAAGTTCCCTTGGCAAGACCCTTCAGAGTCTAATTTCTTATGAGTAAAGTGAAGATCACTCTATTTATATATGGAAAGTTAGAGTTGGTAAATCAATTAACCCATTCCACTTGAAGTAAGCATATAAATGCTCTGCCCCATTCCATTTATCAGGGGAGAACCCGTCTCCTTTGTCTGCTAAGGGTGAAAGAAGCTCGGGCACCGCCTTGGGTGTCCCAAGAAATCTGTTTGAATTGGCTAAAGGACTTGGTCTTGCCCTCTGAGTCCTGTAGAAAACTGCAAACTGATTGGAATCAGATGTGGTGACAGAGAAGGGAGCCCCAAGCTTCTCCCCTTGGGAGGGGAGGGCTTCAGTCTCACCACTAATGGCACCGGAAAGCTTTGGTGAACTTTGGAGATCCGGAGGATTTAGGCTTTTGTCCTAGTAGCAGCCCCAGAATAGCTGTTTGCACTGTCTGCATCGGTGGCCAAGGACAGATTTAATGGAAATTCAAGACTACAAATAGCCCAGCCAAAAAAAAAAAAAAAAAAGGAGACAACCTGCCTAAGGGGAAACATCTTGAGAACTCCAGCAAAAAGACTCCCAGCAGCTGTGAGTTATTGCTTTACCACCTGTACTTGAGTCCACTCTCTATCTTTCCAACAGTATATTCATAGGAGAGTGTTCCCTGACTTAAGGATTTAAAAATAAAGCAATCATAGAAACATAATAAAATACTTCTTTCTAAAACTTAATGAAGTCTGGCTGCTCGCTAGCAACTGAAAACCGTAGCACACCGATGGGGGCTCATGAGCTCTATGACATTAGAGAAAGATGGCTCTGATGCTTCGGGGCTGCCTCTGGGCTCTGAGAGGAGAAGAAGTAGCACTCGGCTCTCGGAACCCAATGTACTAGTGTGGGCAGGGATTGCGATAGAAGTGTCAGAGATGGGCTCTGTGATTATGGGTTTAACCTCTGAAGCCATGGAGACTCACCCATTCATTTTGCATAAGAAGAGAAGTTTCACAGAATTTGAGTGACTTGTCCAAGACCAGACAGCTGTTGTGGTTGTTTACTTCATGGCTCCATTTTGGAGTTTTCTTGGCAGAGATACTGGAGTGGTTGGCCATTTTACAGATGAGGAAACTGAGGCAAATATGATAAAATGACTTACCCAGGATCACACAGCTGGTTAAGTATCTGAGGTCAGATTTGAACTCAAAAAGATGAATTTTGATGAGCCTTCCTGACTCCAGATCAGTATTTTATTCTCTCTCTCTCTCTCTCTCTCTGTCTCTGCTTCCTTCTGTCTATTTTTACTTGCCTTTGACCCTGTAGAACCTGGATTCAAATGCTGCTTCCATTGTGTGCAGTTCTGCACTTTTCTGGGCCTTAGTTTCCCCACCTGTAAGATATCACCCCAAGTAGCAAACACGCTCTGCACCAAATCCAGTTTTCTCCCAACATCACCGCCCGTCTCCTCTTTATAGTCCTCCTCACAGAGGTTCTAGGGGAAGGGGATTGTAAACTAGAAGTCCTATTGTAATTGAGCCGTGACTCGGGAGCTGTGCTGTCCCAGGGGGTGCCATTGACTTGGAAGGAAGAGACCTGGGTTCTGGTCCTGGCTGCCTCTGCCAGATCTTTGTGTAGACGAGCTGGCTGCCTCCCTTCCTCCTTCTCTCTCTCTTCCTCTCTCTCTGTCTGTCTCCTGGGGGCCCTGGACAAACTGAGTCTTTCTTCATCACAAAATGGACCCAATAACCCCATGGCTCCTACAGGGGAGAAAGACGCATTTAACAAACTAGAAAATATTACATAGATAAGAACTTTCATCCTAGTCTGGCTGGGAAAGTTACAGAGATAGGGGTCAGACCTCCCCTTTCATTGGCAGCTGCCCCTGAGCAAGCCCTTTCACCAGCACAGATTAGCGGTTGTTCTTCAATTTTAGCCCCCGAAGGTGCAGGATTTGCTCAAGGTCACATAACCAGTGCAGGCCCAGGGGTTAGACCCGGGCCCAGATCTTCTTCACTCCCAGGTAAGCTCTTCCCTCTCGTCCTCCTGCTGCCTTCGGAACAAAGCTCACGTTTCTTTAGTAGTGTTCAAGGGTTGCCCCTTCTGCCACGGTGACCCATGACCTTCTGCCTTCCCTGCGCTCACGCTCTGCTGCAGCCAGCGGGGTTCCTGTCTGTCACCCCCTAAACAGGCCCTGCGGTTACCCCCCCACCTGCCTTTCCTTACAATGCCCCTCTCCCTGACACTGCCTTTCTCCTTTCCTGCCCCATGGACTCCCCAAGTTCTCTCTCTTCACTTCAGCTCTATGACACTATGGTCTCTCTGCTGTCTGCCTGTCTGCCTTCCTGTCTGTTTGCCTGACTCTGTCTGTCTGTCAGTCTCTCTGTCTGTCTGCCTATTGGTCTGTCTGTTTGTCTCTGTCAGTCTGCTTGGTTCTCTCTGTTTATCTGTCTCTCTGTCTGTCTCTGTCTGTCTGTCTGCCTCTCTCTATTTGCCTGTCTTTCTGTCAGTCTGCCTGTCTCTCTCTCTCTCTCTCTCTCTCTCTCTCTCTCTCTCTCTCTCTCTCTCTTTACCTCTCCCTTTCCCTCTCTCTGTCTCTCTCTCTGTCTCTCCCTCTCTGTCTCTCTCTTTCTCTCTCTCTGACTCTGTCCTTCTCTCTGTCTCCCCGTATGTCTCTCTGCCTCTCCCTCTCTGTCTCTTTCTCTCTCTCCTTCCCCTCCCCATCCCCTGTCTCTGTACCTTCTGTCCGTCTGTCCTTCCCCCTCACAACCACCCCACCACCACCCCACCCAATGGAGCAACCCCCCGCCTCTCCCTTCTCCCAGGCAGGGACCTTCCCCTCACACTTTGGGCCCCTCCAGTAAACCCACAAGTTTTTCTCTCTGGCCCCACCCCCCCAGCCTTCTGGGCCTTGGGGTGGCTATCCTGGTTTCCCCCTGGCTTTACAACAATAGGGCCCCCGGGGCTTGCCCCATTCCCAGGCCAGGGGGGACTACCACCCGGGATGGAAAAAAAACCACCTTTCTCCATCATCCCCACCGTGAACCCAAAGGGCTTTTCCCACCCCTCTCCTCACCCCGGCGGGGTCCCTTTCCTCCATTCATTTCCCTCTGTGGAAAAAACCCCCACTCCACCCCACCGGGGCCCCATTCCCCACCAGCCCAAAAATTTCATTTAAAACTTTATTTTATTCTCTGTATTTCTCCCCCCCCCCCCCCCCCTCCTAGGCTGGGACACCTCTCCCATCCCCACTTTTCCAAATTTGGGAGGCGGGTAAGGACAGCCTTTTTTGGCAGGATTTTGTCAAGGAACTGGCAGGGCAACCACCCTCCACCCTGGGTCTAACTAAAACCCAATTTTCCCCCACCTTTTGGAAACACCCCTGGCCCCCCCCGGCTCCTTTGCCCAAATTGGGGGGGAAGGAAAAAGGCCCAGCCCCCAGAACCTAAACGGGGGAGGACAAAGGGAGTGCCGGGGACCCCAAGGGGAAACATCACTTGGGGGTTCCCTGTGTCCCACTCTCATTCCTCTCCTTTCCTCCCTCCTCCCCCCCCTCCTTCCATTTCCTTCCTCCTCCCCTCCCCCTCCCCTATCTCCCACCTACCTCCCTTCTCCCCCTTTCTCCCCTTCTTCTTTTCCCCTTCTTCCCCTCCCTCTCCTCCCTTTTCTTACCTCCCCCTGTCCCCTCTCCTTCCCTCCCCTTCCTCCCCCCTTCCTCACTTTCCTCAAGGTGGACCCTTTCCCGAAAAGAAAACTCCATTGTCTTTTTAAAACCCCCAAGGATCCCAACCACGAAAGGCCCTCGGTCCAACCCTGCATTTTCAAATAAGAAAAAGGCCCGAAAATAATCTTACAGGTATGGAAATTTGAAATACATTCCACAACTAAAAACCCTTTCTTTTAACACAATTAAAAAAAAGGACCCAAATCTTTTTTTCTGATTTTAATAATTCTTTGTGGGGGAAAAAAATACTGGGAAGGAGAAGGGAGGAGGAAGGAAAGAAAGAAAAAAAAAAAACAAGGAAAAAGAAAACAAGAAAACCAAGAATCACAGAAACCACACAAGACAAACAGGGACAAAAAGCAAAAACAAGAAAAAAAAGAAAAAAAAAAACAAAAACAAGAAAAGAAAAAACCAAAGAACATAACAAAAAAAAGAAAAAAAACAAACCAAAACCCAAAAGAAGAAGGAGGAAAGAAAAAGAAGAAGGGAAAGAAGAAGGAGGAAGGAGGACAGGAGGAAAGAAAGGAAAAAATACCCATGACTCTATAAATAAAAAAATTTTGAAAATTAAAATCCTAAGAGGAAAAAGTGAGGAAACAAATTCTTTAAACTAAAAAAAAAACCATACTACTCAAATTTCCTAAGAAATGGGAAAACAATGGGTAAAAAAACAAACACCAGGGAAAACCCGATCCCTGGCTTCCAACCCTTCAAACCCGGGATTCCATCATCAGTTTAACTTCTAATCAACAAAAAAAAATCCCTTCCCCTAAAATTTTGCCCCAGAGGGGACTTCATATGGGACCCCTTTCATCTGAAAAATAAAGGGAAAAATGACCTTCGCCTGTCCCTGATATCTTGGCCCTAAATGGAGTGGCTGAGATCAGGAGGCATCTTCCTGTTCCTTGTCCCTGCCTCCCTTTCTCTGCCTTTCTGTCCCTGTCTCTGAACCCCACCTCTCCAGGTGGACGATTCCCCAGACATTTTCCTCATCACCAATTTAGGGGAGTCCCAAGAATGATGGGATATTCCCATTCTGAGATTTTTGGAAGTAAAAAAAAAAAAAAAAAAGCTTGGATTTAGTGTCACCTGTGTCATTAAATTGTGTGAGCCTGGAGAATTTACTCTGGAGCTCTCGTGGATTGGTTCTCCACTTGCAAAAAGAGTGGCTTGAATTGATAAATCCCTAAGATATTCTAAGGTTCCTCCCAATTCGGACATTGTTCAGTGTTCCATGACTTCTCAAGGTCGCCGAGGCTGAGGATGAGAGAGGGCTGTAATTATGGCTGGAGCTACCAGCCAGACCTTCTGGGAAGACACTCCCTTCTCTGACCTTTCCCCTCCTGTCCCCCTCCCAGAGATCACTGGAGGGGCCCATGGGGAGGGGAAGGAGGGAGTGGAAACTAATCCCTTGCCATGATTGCCCAGAACAAGGAGGGACAAAACGTAAAGTGACCAGAAAATGGGTCCTTCCCTCCTGTAACGAGCCTAGAAAGTACATGGTGTTCAGTGAAAAACTAAGGCAATAGGAGCTGGGTTTGAGCTTTGACCCTGTCACTTACTTAGCTCCCTCTGGACTTCAACTAGACATCCCCATCTACAATTTAATCAGCTTAGATTATAAGTGGGAGCAAGTTTGGAGATCATTAAGCCTCCTCATTTTCTAGATAAGGAAACCGAGTCCCAGAAAAATGAACTGGCTCACCTAATATTACACAGGTAGCAAACGTGGCAGAGGCTGAATTAATACTACACTCTTTCAGGATTCTTTTTATTGCTTCATTTGAGCCTCACGACAGCCCTGTCTCCGTTTTATAGATAAGTAAACTGAGTCTCAAAGAGGTTATGTGACCTACCCTTGATCACGGAGCTAGTTTTAGAGGTGGGATCTGAATCTAGATCTTTCTGACCCCATCCATTGTGCCATGTGGCTTTGAAGGGCTTAGCTCTAGAGCTGGAAAAGATGTTGGAGGCCATCTACTCCAACCCCGTCATGTTACAGAGAGGGAAACCGAGGCACAGAAAAGCTAAATGACTTTGTGGGATTATAGGCTAGAAGGAACCCTGGAGGCCATCTGGTCCAACCCTGTCATGTTACAGAGAGGGAAACTGAGGCACAGAAAAGCTAAATGATTTCATAGGATTATAGGCTGGAAGGAACCTTGGAGGCCATCTGGTCCAACCCCCTCATTTTACAGAAGGGGAAACAGAGGCACAGAAAAGTTAAATGACTTCATAGGATTATAGGCTGGAAGGAACCTTGGAGGCCATCTGGTCCAACCCCCTCATTTTATAGAGAAGGAAACAGAACAAAAGGAGTTAAATAGCTTGTCCAGCTCAGACTAGTCATGGGATTGGTGGAATTTAAACCCAGGTCCTACGAATCCAGAACCAAGATTCTCTGTACTGTGCTTCTCTCGGTTAGAAACCCACCTAATTAATAAACCATCGGTGGAAAATAAAAGGCTGTGTAAGAGGCAGAGGGGGAGGGGAGATTTTTTTCCCTGCAATTCCATCCACTTTTCCAGAACCTCTCTCCCCCCACATGCCTGATCCTGGCATACTGAGAGCTGTCATTCTGGTAATTATATGATAAAAACAGAGCGGGAGGCTCTGGGTCTCTATGGCAACCGCTGGGCAAGGCCGCTCTGTTGTGGAGATGGAGAAATAGAACCAGGTTTCAGGGTCTTTCCATTTGCTTAAATGGTAAAAAGTTGTCGAGCCGTGCTCAGGGGTGACGGGCTTCCCGGTTGGGGGGCTCGGGAGCCAGGAAGCAGTGGGCATTGAGCCAGCTCTTTGTTAAACACATTCACGGCTGGGACGGGCCCTGGAGGCTCCAGATATCCCGGCAGCCTCCTGGATCCTCTGGAATCTGGAGGAGCAGATATCACCAGATGTTATTAAATTTCCTCCTGGGGTTCCTGGGCTCGGCTTGGCCCATCCATCCCTGTCTCTCTCTGTCCCGTGCCGGAAGGAGCCCTCCATTTCCCCTTTATTCCCCTAATGATCCTTCTTGGAGTTAAAGCTAAGAGGGTCCCCAAAAGTTATCCACTTTGTTCCCCTGCCGTTGAGAGAGGAAGAAACAGACATAGAAAATTATGGCGTCCGGATTCAGTAGTGGTTGGGACCTCAGAGGTCCCTCTTTCTTTTTCTTTCCTCTCCTCTCCCAGGCTGTGAAATAAAGGAACTGGACCCAGTAACTTCCAAAGCCCCTCCTATGTCCTTCTCCGGACTGCCCATTCTGGCAAAACCTCTGTTTTGAGACCCCGTTCTCGTGACTAGTGAATTCCTAGGGAAGACCCCCATTTCCCGGGGGCCCAGCCACACTTGCCTCACTCCGGGCTCCCCTCCCCTCTCTGGCCACCTCCCATTCATCACCAGCTGCCTTGGCTCCATCCAGTTATCATTCTCCCAAGGCCACGGGGAGATAGCACACACTGAGATAAATATAGATCTTAGACAAAGCTACTGATCTTTAGCTCAAAGACCCACAGCTCTGGTTTGGGTGACTTGCTCAAAGCCATCAGCTAGCAAATGCGAGAAGTCAGGACTGGAACCCGTACCTATAACTGGCTTTTTGCCTTTCTTTGAATGCCCAGTTCTTGGCAGGTAATAAATAAGCATTTGATAAATGTTCGGTGACTCAGCTTAACTTCCCGCCCAGGGCCTTGAACCGGTACCTGCATCGTGGTGACAATCATAATAGTTAACATTCTGATAAATGCCTTAATGTCCTGTTTGATCCTCATGTCGACCCTATGAGTTGAGGTGCTATTATTTCTCCCCATTTTACAGGTGAGGAAACTGAGGCTGAAGTTAAGTGACTTGCCTAGAGTCATAGAGCTAGTATCAGAGGTAGGAATTGAATTCAGGTCTTCCCAGCCCAGCCCAAAAGACAGCGAAATAGTCACTTAAATGCTTGTTAATTATTTGGTTCTCCTCTGTGTTCTTATATATTGGAGGGGCCAGAGGAATGGTGGAAAGTCCTCTATTTAGAGTAATAAACCTGGATTTGAATTTGGACCTGCTATTTTTTTCACCCGCAGGACTCTTGCATTCTTTTCTTTCTCAGCCTCAGTTTCCTTATTTGTGAAATCGGTGGGAGATTGGATTAGATGATGTCCAAAGACCTTTTTAGCTCCATTCTATGATCCTATAACATATGGATCTCTTCCATGCTAAACACTCTTGCTCGCACATAGTAGGTGCTTAACAAAGTTTTTAGAACGGCCGGGTGAAGAGAAATGGCTGGGTTTTTTTTTTGGGGGGGGGGGGAACCTTCCTCCCCCTGTCCCCTTCAGAGTTTTAAAACCACTTCAGGAAGGTCAGTGAAGAGGTTCTAAATAAGGTAAGCAGGTCTTGTGGCCCCAAAGTCAGGGCCAAGAAGCTGGAATTCTGAGCTCGGAGACGTGGTGGGGGCCTTTTCTAGTCCCCTGGTCGGGGGGAGAGTTGGGTTACAGGTTTCTGGCAGGGGACTGGCCGGTGCCCTTTCTGCCTGCCTCAGAAGGGCGTTAGCCCCAGATTCCCTGCCCCCCTCCTCCCAGCCCGTGGCCCGAGCTCAGGGCGCTCCCACAATGGCACCTGCCCCAAAATAACTTCCATGTGAGCAAGAAAGAAAGAGATTATAACCCAGACTGGGATGACAGGGAAAGCAAGGCTGGGGCTGTCAATTGATAGGAGTGGCCAGAACCCAAGGGAGGGTATAAAGGCCCCCGCAGGCCAGAGCTGTCCCAAACATAAACTCGAGGCTTGGGGACAACTGACACTTCTTGCTCATTTTCTTTGGACAGCGCCATGGGGCTCAGTGATGGAGAGTGGCAACTGGTACTGACCGTCTGGGGGAAGGTGGAGGCAGATATCCCTGGCCACGGACAGGAGGTGCTGATCAGGTAAAGGGAAGGGCGGACCGTGGCCACCCACCCACCCACAGACTGGCTGATCAAGTCCCACCGCCTTGAGTGAGGGTCTCCAAGCAGCTTCCTACCCTTTCTTGCCATTGGGTCAAGGATTGGTGAGAAGAAAGGGGGTCTGCACCCAGAATCGAGGGATAATTGAGAACTGGAAGGAGGCTTAAGATAGCATCTTGTGCATCTCCCTACCCCACCCTTGGCAGACAGAGGAAATAAAAGCCCAGATAGGGGAGTAGCAACCATTCAGTCGTAGGGTCTAGATTCTAACACTTATCCTCAGTCTCCAAATGCAGAGTTTCTAGACCCTTTCAAGATCATTTAGAACTCCATTTAACAGAGAGAAAAAATGAGGCTCCAGCTGGCCCCAAATCACACAGAAATCTGGCAGAACCAGGTCTGGTTGAAATGTTTTCCAATGCAATATGTCAGGAAATCATAGGTAGGACTGGGGGCCAGAGCCAGGAGTCTTAGCTCCCCAGCCATCGAACTCTACAAATAGCCTAATGGGAAGAGAGATTGGAGGCTGTCCTCCGGGCAGACCCTCACAAAGACCCAAGTCTGAAAAAGTATGATGTGCAGGTGGGAATTACTGTGATTTATCTGATCTCCAGAGCGGTTGGAAAAGCGATTCTTCTTCCTCTTCCATTTTGTATTTTACTTCTCAGTTGATAAGCCCCTGAAAAAACGGTGAGCGACCTCAGCCTTTTGTAATTTAGTTTCCAGGTTCTTGAGTCTCTCATTGGGTGATTTGGAGCAAGTTACTTCCATTCCCTGGGTCTCATCTTCCCTTTCTGTAAAGCCAGTGTCAAGGGTCAGATTCTTTTCTCATTATAATGGCAGGGACACTTTGACTTGGCTCCCGATTGGACTTCATTTGTCTTTTGCTTCTAATTAACCTTGTCTTGTCTTCGTGGTTGGTCTTCACTAATCTGTAACTGGAACCACATTAGCTTTCAAAGTTGGAGTTTTCCTTCCCTTTCCTTATTCCCAACCAGATCCTCTGTGGGCCAGCTTGGGATCTAGTCGACAATCACTCAGCTATAAACATTCATGCTCTTTAGACATGGGAATTATTAATACTATTAGAGTGAGTAGGAGTGGTCTGATTTCCCATTTCATTAGTTAAAATTTATATATATATTTTTATATATATATATATTCTAAGGCTTCTATTATGACATTTATTATAACACATCTATATTATTATAATATAACATGAGTATATAATATTATATATACCTTAAACAGATAGTTTAATATGTTTAAATATTACATATTTAAATGCCTTAAGCAATTAGTTTGATATATTAACATATGATATCTATATGCCATAAGCAAATAATTTAGTGGGTTAATATATTATATACATATGCCTTAAGCAAATAGTTTAATATGCTTATAGTTGATGTATGTGATATATAATGGCATATATATGCCTTAAAGAAATAGTTTAATATATAAATATATGAAATAATCCCTCAAGCAAATAGTTTAGTACATTTATATATGATATATATGCCTTAATGAAATAATTTAATATACTAATATATATGAGATATGTGATATATTATGGCATATATATGTCTTAAGCAAATAGTTTAATATATTAATATATGAAATATCCTTTAAGCAAATAGGTGTGTGTATGTGTGTATGTGTGTGTGTGTGTGAAAGAGAAGAGGGGAGAGAGAGAGAGAGAGAGAGAGACAGAGAGACAGAGACAGAGACAGAGAGAGAGAGAGAGAGACAAAAGTCATATTGTGGTGGGGCAAACAAGGAAGCCACACATGGGGGCTGTGCAGAAATGTGAGGACCACCAGCCAATCTCCCGCACCTTAGTGAAGGTTCTTAGTTCTTGGTTTCATGGAGCTCCCAAGCTGATGGTCATTCTCCTCTCTAAGTCTGTTTCCTCTTCTGAGAAATAAGAGCCTTGGATTAAATGATTTCTCGTGTTTCTTTTAGTTAGAACATTTTGTGTCCCTCTCAGCTCTGATATTCCTCATTCTAATGTTCCTCTAACTCTTATATTTTCTGTCTAACGTCTCTCCTACCTCTGAGATTCCAATATTCTAGATTCTAAGGTTTCTCCTCCTCTCCCCCCAACTCTTATACTGTTTTAAGTTCCCTTATAACTCTGATAGTCTATGAATCTCTAGTCCTGGTGAGTGTGGGGGATGGAATAGGGGAGTCTTTGAACTGCTCTTTTTTGGTAGAGGTCTGGAATCTCCTCCCTTACCCGAAGAGACTGTGCCTTCTGAAAGGACATGGCTTTGGCGCCCAAACCGGGGACCCAGGGATTGCTGTCTTCTTGGAAACATTTTCTTCTCCCTGGGATCATATTGAACACAAGAGGCAGGAGGCTTTCCAAAGGGCTTAAAAGTCCATGCAAAGCCCAGGAGAGGACAGCTCTGGAAGACCGCCGAGTTGCTGGGGTATCATTTGTTTGTTCTATGTCTCAGATTATAATGGCAAAGGAGTCATTGGGAATGATACCCTGGCTCTGGCTCTGGTGGAACCAAGTTCAAGTGTGTCTTCTCTTTGAGAGTGGCTATTTGCGTTTCTTGGGGTCAGAAGTAAAGAGAGGAGACAGCTCGGTATTCACATAAGCATAGCTTTTGAACCTTGACAATATCCATTCTAGGCTTATTCCGGTCTCGGCCTCTGGTCTTGCTTCTGGACTTTGGACAGATCATAGGAGCAAAGAATCTAGATTTCAGATCCTTTTATTTGACTGATTTTAGAGATCAAGCTGGAGGGAATCTGAGGAGCCATCCGATCTAACCCTCTGTGTTCTAGATGGGAAAATGGAAGCCAAGAGAGGCCAGAAGATAATAGACCTGCCAGACCATCTACTCCAACGTCTCATTTTAGTCACCCAGCTAGTGAATGTCTGAAACAGGACGCAGACTTCAGATAGGAAAAGTCACTTGCCTGGTCATGCGGGGAGTAAGTAACGGTGAGAATTTCTGACCCAACTCATTGGATTCCAAATCCAGGCTTCCTCCCTCTAAACCATGTCTATTTCACTTGCCTCAGTTTCCCTCGTTTGGAAAACAAGATTATTGTTTTGTTTTTCAGAAACCTGGCTAAAAGACCCAAGGTCCTAGAATTTGGGAGTTGAGGATGACTCAGAGATCAACTAGTCTGAGTCTTACAGTTTCCTCATCAGATGCAAGGATACTGAGGTCTGGAGAAGGAAAATGACCAGTTGTCTCTACTTGCCCATTCACTTGCCTCAGTTTTCCTCATTTGAAAAACAAGTTTGTTGTTTGTTTCATGCTTTAGAAATCTGGTTAAAAGACCCAAGGCCCTAGAATTTGGGAGTTGAGGATGACCTCAGTCATCTTGCAGTTTCCTCATCGGATACAAGGAAAATGACCAGTTGTCTCTATTTGTCCATTCACTTGCCTCAGTTTTCCTCATTTGAAAAACAGGTTTATTGCTTTTTTTGTGTTTTAGAAACCTGGCTAAAAGACCCAAGGTCCTAGAATTTGGGAGTTGAGGATGACCTCAGAGATCAACTAGTCTGAGTCTTGCAGTTTCCTCATCAGATGCAAGGCCACTGGGGCCTGGAGAAGGAAAATCACCAATTTCCAGTACCACTGGAATCTTTATCTCACAGAAGCTGTTAGGAGGGTCTTAGGAGATAATGAATGGAAAGCACTTTGCACTGTAGAGATGTCACGATGATGACGAGAATGATGAGGATGGTACTATTGCCATATTTTAACATTTCCATTCCACCCTCAATATTCTATATTCAATAATGGAGCTCAAAGGGACCTCAGATACATCACTTCATTCAATCTCATTTTGTAGGGGAGACAAGTTAAATAACACGGCCAAAGTTAGCGAGCCGGTGGGGAGAAACAAGATTGGAACGTTTGGTGCCTCTCGGTCCAGCCCTCCCTCTTTCCCCCAACCCTTCAATGAATATAGGGGTTGTTGATCCTGTCCTCCCCCTACTTTCTGTCCCTATGATGAACGTGGGATGGTAGATTTCAAGAGGGAAGTGACCTGAGAAGTCATTGAATTATTTTATAGAGCAGGCAACTGAGGCCTGGGAAAAGGAATTTGCTTATCCAAGGCCACATGTAGGACCATAGATACAGGGCTGGTGGGGACCTCCAAGGCCATCTAGTCCAGTGCTCCCATTTTACAGGTAAGGACCCTGAGTCATTGTATTTCCACCAGATCCCTTGAAAGGCTTTCTTTTCTGTGTCGGTAGAAGGCTAGAAATTTCTCGGGAATGGGGGTGGGGGGTGTCTCTCTGCTGCCTCCTGTCTTGCCTGTCTTTGTTTCATGGGTGGCTGGGAAGCTGACTCCCCCACACTGGCTCGTCAGAAGGACTTTCTTGCCAACTGCCAGGGAGAATGGGGATAAATAACAGAAAAAAATGATCTGGGATTGAAAAATCTTTGAAGTTCCATTTACTGAGACGAGGATGGTTGGATTCCGCTCCGGCTAGAGGCTCCCCTCCCGGCCAGCAAGCGCCCTCCCGGGTCCGCAGCCCGTGGTCCGTGCCAGCCTCACATTACCTTGTTATGTCTCAGAGGCACCAGCTGTGGGGTGAGGGGTGACAGGGAGGCAGCTGTGTTTATGCCGGGATCATTCAGCAGGCAGGGAAGCAGGTGCTCTTATTAGCCAAGTCCTTCCAGCACATCTTCAAAAATAGGCCTGAGCCCTCCCAGGATGGGGTGGAGTGGGCTGGGGAGGGGCTGAATGGGGCCTGAACATGAACAGGGTGAAAGGCTTGAGAATCCTGGAATGGGAGGCCTGAAAGGGACCTTAGAGGGCGGCTAGAAGCCGGAGGCATGGGTGGCCCTCTTGCCTATAAATTCTAGAGAGGACTCCTGCATAGAGACAGCTTGGATGAAATGGGCTGTGAGGTCCTTTCATCTCCGAGGTCCACCAGCCCTTTCCTTTGTCCAGTTAGGAAATGGAGGCTCAGAAAGCCATTGAGATTTGCCCATGATCCCCTGGGGACCTAGTGGATAAGCTGAGTCTGGAATGGAGATCCCTTAGACTTTTATAGTGTGTGTGTAAGAGAGGAAGAGACAGAAAGACCAAGAGACATAGAGAGATATAGAGACAGAGACAAAGAGCGAGGCAGAGAGACAGAAACACAGAGATATAGAGACAGAGACAGAAAGAGGCAGGGAGACAGAAGCAGAGAGACAAAGAGACAGAAAGGGACAGACAGACATATAAACACAGAGAGACAGAGACAGAGACAGACAAAGAGAAAGAGACACACAGGGAGACAGAGAAAGAGACAGAGACACACAGAAAGAAAGAGAGACAGAGACATATACAGAGATGGAGAAAAATAAGAGAAAGACACAGAGACACACACAAAGAAACAGAGAGAGGCAGACAAAGAAGCAGAGAGAAAGAGAAAGAAAGAGAGTGAGACAAGGAGAGAAAGATAAGGAGAGAGACAAAAAGATAGGAAAAGAGATAAAGAGGAAGGCTGTGAGATAGAGAGAAAGAGAAATACAAAGGTACAGAGAGAGACAAAGAGAGGCCAACTAAGAGAGAAATGGGATTGGGTTTTGTCTTTTTTTGTGGTTTTTGTTTCCAAGGGAAACAGGAGGCATGACAAAACAGACAAAAACCCATAAAGTTCCCTAATTATTTGTCTTGCCTCCCTCTGCCCTCGCCAGGAGGTGCCCTAGGCCCTTGTCCTATTATTTTTGGACCAGGCTCCCTCTGGAATGAGAGACCTAATCCCTTCCCCTCCTTCAGCTCTGGCTTCTCCCACTGTCAGAAGAGCAGGATAAGAATAGTGGCTGCCTGATAATATTAGTAATGAGCTCGAGACCCTTGGGTGAAAGGTACAGGATGAAAGCAGGCAGTGACGCATGTGGCCTTTGGATGGGGGCTCCATTGGAATCATCTAACATTGGACACAGTTGCCGGGAGGTCTTGTCTGGCCCGAAGCAGAGGCTCGGTGCCAAAAGCAGAAGATTGCGGAAAAGTTCAGGATTCTGGTGTGTGTGTGTGTGTGTGTGTGTGTGCATGCACGTATGAACAATAGCTGTGTGGCTGTCTCGCTGCCACTCTAATGATAATTGTGTATCTCTGTATCTTGGTGTCTAATTATAACTGTATGTGGGTGTCTAATAATAGACTCAGAGAAGCTCCAAAATACAGGGTCCTCCAGTGCCATGTAGTCCAAGGGATATCTGAACAAGGACCCATTTTACATCTGTCTATCCATTTATTCATTCCTTCTACAAGCAGTTATTAAACATCTACTGTGTGTTCAGAGACCAGAATCAGAAAGTCCTGCGTTCCAGGACTTGTACACAAATTGTTAGACCTGGGGAAATCTTAACTTCTTGTTTTTCTTGTTCTTCTTCTTTTCTTCTTCTTGTTGTTGTTATTTCCATTCTTGTTCTTTTTCTTTTCTTTTCTTCTTGTTCTTGTTCTTCTTTTTTTGTTGAGGCAATTGGGGTTAAGTGACTTGCCCAGGTCACACAGATAGGAAGTATTAAATGTCTGAGGTCACATTTGAACTCAGGTTCTCCTGATTTCAGGAAATCTTAACATCTCAAGCCGCTAGGCAGTAAACTAGGGATGACTTGCTAATTTGGTAGGAGTTTCCATGCTCGGGGTTCCGTACATTGATAGAGTCACATTTAGGTGGGCTGAGGAAAGCGCTGGTCACTGTTAACCGCTAGAAGCATGGAACCCAAGCCTCTAATATTCCTTAACCTTAAACTCTCCTTGGGAGGGCGGCAACATGTGTTCAGATATAATGGAGTGGCGCTTGCTGACAGACGAAGCTTAAGGCTCTGCATTGGGTAAGAATACCCGGCCTCCTGAGCCAGCCCGTTCCACTGCTGGACAGTTCAGACGTTTGTCCTCACGCAGAGTTGAAATCCGGCGACTGGGCGGCTTCCACTTGATCCTGCCTTCTGGGGCCGAGCAGAGCCGGCGGAAGCCCTCCCCCAGAGTGGTCTGTCCTTAAAGAAGCTCTCCTGCTGTTTCTCCAGGCTCGAGGAAGTCCTAGAGCAGACTTTATAAATCATCCAGTTAAACCTGTACAGCAAGAGGCAGCCCCAGGAGAAGGGCTTTACCTCCGGTAGCATAAAAAAGCAGCAGGATTTGAAATCCAAATCTTGGACTTTCCCCGGGATGGCTACTTTAAAAGTGTAGGATAGTGTTTTTAATTAGATGAGTGAATAATAATGATGCATCTGTTCTGATACTAATAATCATGGCGTGGGAATATTTATGTCTGAGACCAAAGCTTGGGAGCTTGGAAAAGAGAAGACTCGGTGAGAGGGGACGATGGGAGATGTGGGGGGGACTGGATTTGGAATAACCAAGATTTCAACTAACTTACTACTCTATTTCTTGTCTGCTAAATGATCTGAGGCATATCGTTTCAGCTCTGAACCTCAGTTTTCCTTCTCTGAAGTGGGCCTGAGATAATCATGGCTGTTCACAGCTCTAGAGCCCTTCACAATTTACCTTTCTTCCTGACAACTCCATGAATACCAGAGATGATACCAATAATCAATCAACCAGCAATTATTAAATACCTTCTGTGTCCCAGGTATTGTGTTGAGTTCTTGTGATCCCAAAACAAGTATTATCCTCAATCTAATTTTATGCAGCAAGGACTTTCTAGGGACCTCATTTGTTTCAGTTATGGTACTAAGTAACAGGAATAGGAAATTCTCAAGGAGCTTACATTTTATTTATTTATTTGTTTGTTTGCTTGTTTTTGTTGAGGCAATTGGGGTTAAGTGACTTCCCCAAGGTCACACAGCCAGGAAGTGTTAAATGTTAAGTATCTAAGGTCAAATTTGAACTCAGGTCCTCCCGACTTCAGGACTGGTGCTCTATCCATTGTACCAGCTAGCTGCTCCTTGGAGCTTACATTTTAACGAGTTCATAGTCTCACTTGATAGATGAAGCATCTAAATCCCAAAGAAGGGAAATCATACAGCTAGTAACTAATGGTGCAAGAGATGGAGTCAATTTTTTTTAAAAAAAGTTTTTTATTTTCAAAACATATGCATGGAGATGAAGTCAATTCTTGCCTCCATTGCATCAAATGAGATCACTCATCTAAAGTACTTTGTTATCTGTATAAAAGTAAATGTAACTTATTGTCTGGGGTCTCGGTGTGTTAGTGTTGCTCTGTTTACCTGTGTGTCAACACATATATAATATGTATCTTATGTGGGTATGTTGGATCTGAGCCAGTAAATAGGACAGTAACTGGATCTTTGCCTCGGGGGGACAGCTTTCTCCTCAGGGCGATTCAGAGACTCCTGTCCCCTCGCTTTCTGATTCCGATGCTTCCAAGGTCCTGTCATCAGGGACCCAGCCAATTTCTAGGCTGACACTGGCCAGAATGCCCCTGTCACCACACTCCCCCACCCATGTGAGAATATTTTTAGTTATAGCTCCATGTGGGCCCCAAGGTGGACAGAGCCCCGATCTCGAATCCTCCTTATCCCCATTTCCCCCTCTGTTCTCCTTCTGTTATCTTAAGAACGTAGTCAAGCTAGTCCCAGGACGGCTCCCAACATGCCAATGGAGATTAGAACCAGACTGGTGGCATTCTTGGCCGGAGTGACTCTGCGGCAGGTCTGGTCGGAGGGATGGCCATCTGCTGGGGGGGAACCCGACTCAGCCCGGCTCCAGGCTCCTGACTGCCCTTTCATAAATACTAAAGTTAACAAATCGCAGGGACAATAAAACTTCTCCAGGCCAGCTTTATGAGGGACTCGTCTGCAGGCCTATCTTAGCATGAGGACACCTCCGCTGGACTGTCAGGAGTGACGCGGAACACGTCCTTGCATTCCCCTCGACAAACACCTACTCACTTGGTCGTTGCACTAAAGTGGCGCAAAGAGAACATGGAGAACCCATAGTGTGCCAACAGCCGCTCGGGGCTGGCCAGTGCTTTCCGTGCCCACGATGACCGGCAACAGCAGCAGCAAGCTTGCATTTGTATGGAGCTTAACGTGAACATGTACAAAGATACATTTCATGCACATACGTATGTATGTATGTATATATACTTGTATGTATGTATATACATACATGCATTAAATACAATCAGCAAACATTTGAGTGGCTAGTTTTATTTAATAGAAAATGAAATATAATATAAATGTACAAATATAGATATACATACTATATATATACACACATTATATACATTTAAGTGTCTAGTTAATTTAATAGAAAATGGAATACAATATAAATATATATACACACACATTAAATACAATCAGCAAACATTTGAATGCCTAGTTTATTTAATAGAAAATTAAATATAATATATAAAATCATGTGTGTATATGTATGTATGTGTATATATAATACACACATAAACAGCTATACATATTAAATATAATCAAGAAGCATTATTAAGTGCTTAATTAATTTAATAGAAAATTAAATACAGTATATAAAATTATGTACCATATACACATATAGTCTATTGCCAGCCCATTTTACTTCTTTCTTCCCTCCCTCCCTTTCTTCTTTCCTTTCTTTTTTTTCCTTCTTTTTTCCCTTTCTTTCTTTTTCTTTTCTCTCTCTTTCCTTCCTTCCTTCCTTCTTTCCTTCCTTCCTTCTTTCCTTCCTTCCTTCCTTCCTTCCTTCCTTCCTTCCTTCCTTCCTTCCTTCCTCTCTCTCTCTCTTTTTCTTTCTTTCTTTCTTTCTTTCTTTCTTTCTTTCTTTCTTTCTTTCTTTCTTTCTTTCTTTCTTTCTTTCTTTCTTTCTTTCTTTCCTTCCTCCCCCCTTTCTTCTTTCTTTCTTTCTATTTCTTTTTCCTTCTTTTTTTCTTTCTTCCTGTCTTTCTCCTTATCTTTCCCCCCTTCCCCACCTTCTCTCTCTCTCTCTCTCTCTCTCTCTCTCTCTCTCTCTCTCTCTCTCTCTCTCTCTCTCTCTCTCCAATTGGGGTTAAATCACTTGCCCAAGGTAATACAGCTAGTAAGTATCAAGTGACTGAGGTTAGATTTAAAAGCCCTCCTAACTCTAGGGCTGTGCTGCCTAGCTGCTCTGGAAAAAATAGATCATAAAAAGAGGGGGTGACTTGTAAAGTTCACAGTGCTCATGTAGCAGAGCTGGGCCCTGAACTCACATTCCAAGATAGCCAAAGTGCCTTAAGTCCCATGATCCCCACCCCCTGGCCTTTCCCAAACTCCACGGCCCTCCCTGTTCCTCCCTGAACCACGTCTCTCCTTTGGTTCCCAGACTCTTTAAGGGCCATCCTGAGACTCTGGAGAAGTTTGACAAATTTAAGCACCTCAAGTCTGAGGATGAGATGAAGGCATCTGAAGACCTTAAGAAACACGGCTCAACAGTGCTCACCGCCCTGGGGAACATCCTGAAGAAGAAGGGCCAGCATGAAGCAGAGCTGCAGCCTCTGGCCCAGTCCCACGCCACCAAGCACAAAATCTCCGTCCAGTTCCTGGAGGTCAGAGCAGGGGCCAACTTGTAGGGATGGAGAAAAGAGTACTGGGAGTGGGGCGGGAGGGAAGGGCCGGGCCAATCCTACACGACACAAGCCCTTAGTGTTGGGACAATTAACTTCAAGTTGTAAAGGGTCTTATGGGTCATCTAGGATAACCCCCTCATTTTACAGATGAGGAAACTGAGGCACAGAGAGAAATGCCCAATGTCAAAGAAGAAAGAAGTGTTAGATTTTTCTCTGGCCGCAAGTCTGACACTCTTTCCAATGTGTTCTTTCCTCTTAAAGATTATTTAGACCAATCCCCTTGTATAACAGATGGGGAAACAAATATCTTACCCAAGGTCGCCTAGGTAGCAAGTGACAGAACCAGAATTCTGCAGGATCATAGAATTAAAACTAGCCGGAGTTTTAGGGGCTACTGAGTCCACCCTTCCTTATTTTACAGGTGAGGAAAATGAGACACAGGGAGGTGAAGCAACTTGCCCTATTTGAACTCGGGTCCTTTGACTTCAGGTCCAGCAATCACCCCAATATTTCCTGCTGCCTCTTCTCACTTCCAACACACTTAGATCTCTCACGATTTGAGGTCCAGTTGAGTGGAGCTAGATTTCTTAACCCAATAGTCCTGATGTTTTCACAAATGAGAGGCAGCGAGGCTCTCACAGACTCCAACACAAGCAATCGATACTAGTCTCGTGAGGTCACCTGCGAAGCTAGATAGCACGGCGAGCCATAAGTATTTTATTGCTAGAAACCTGTTGGACAAGTGGGGGCCCTTGGGCTGGAGATGAAATGGACTGTGGGGCAAGAGTAATCTCCCAAGGGACATGACAGGAAGGCTGGTGAGTGCGGCTACTTCTCCTTGCCTCCTGTTTCCAGAGGGTTTGTTTTTAATTTTTAATGAAGGGACCAACTTGTGGACAACCCCTGTGAATTCTGCCCATCTGTTCATTCTCTACAGTGATTCTTCCCAGAAGCCCCAAGTCCCCTTCTGAAAGCCATCCACCATAATAGAACAAGCAGTGGGTCAGGAACCCTGCCTCAAACACTTAACCACTGCGTGATCCCAGACAAGTCACTGCTCTTTGAGCCTCAGTTTCCTCATCTGTCAAAGTAGAAATGGTGATGATAGTCTCACTAAGTGTTTCACAGGGTTGTTGTGAAGGGAAGTACTTTATAAACCTTATGCCTTAAAAAGGGGCGTGGTGACTGATTTTAGGCTATCAGTGCCCTTTCCTGAACTCCTGTTTCCTCGCCTATAAGCTAAGTTTGCTTATATCTACCCGAAGAGAGATTACAGTGGCCACAGAATCGGGAAGATCTGGGTTCAAGTCTCATATGCGACCCATATGGATCAGGTGACCCCAGTTAATCTTTCAATGTCCCCAATCCACTCTCTGAGCTTAAATTTCAGAGGACGTGTTTATTGATGTATTGACTTTCCTCAATGGGAGTACTCTACGTAAAATAAAAATAGAAATGTCACATACATGAATATACGTATACACAGAGGGACATATACATGTGTATATGTGAATACACACACACACACACACACACACACACACACACATATATATATTCACATATATATTTCTAGCTATATCCAATCCCATCCATCCACCCATGTATTCCACCAATGGATCCTGATAAGCGGAGAGGTTTTATAAGTATCGAAGAACATTATTTAATTTCCGGCTTTTAGCAGATGTAATTAATTTTCTGGACTCATGAGCGTGAAAGGAAGACAAGAGCTCTTCCAGTTATGCTCCCCTAAATTAGGGCTACTGGATCAGTCAGCTGTTTGGGTTTGTCACATATTTAGAAACCTAGAATTTGGAGCTGTATAGAGACGGCAGAAGTTACGTGGCCCAACTTTCCCCTTCCACAGTTAAGGAAAATGAGACAAAGGGCGGGGTTTGCCTAAGGTTGCATAGATAGTAGTGGTAGGACTGGCCACTGGACCCAGGTGTCCTGAATCCTGGTCTAGTGTGATGTCATGAAGTAATAATAGCTTGCATTTACACCAAGATTTAATGGTTGCAAAGGGGGGTTTGGATATTATCTCCTTTAATCCTCACAACTTGGATATGGGCACGATAATACCCATTTTATAGATGAGAAAACTGAGGTAGAGAGGTGTTAAGTGACTTGTCTAGTTAAGGTGACAAAGCTGATGAGAGGATGAGACAGGATTGGAATCAAGTATTCCTTATTCCGAGTCCAATATTATCCACTGAGCGACTTACCTGGGAGGCAGATATTATTTCTGCCATTTTACAAATGGAGAAACTGAGGCATGGAGACGTGAGACTTAGAACCAGAAAGGACCTTAAAGGACATCTAATCCAACTTTTCACTTTGTAGATGAGGAAACTCAGAAGCAAAGAAAGTGAACGCCCCGTCTAAGGTCATACCTGTAGTCTTGATTTTGAATCCAGGTCCTTCTGCCTGTAAATCCAGTGCTTTCCCTACATTGTATTGAAAGGCCATCATTTGACGGGATCACAGAGCTAGCAAGATGCAGGGGTGGGATGTGAACTCACTCCTCCTTGGTCCAGGTTGAGCTCGTCTCACTACATAATAACAATATTAATCGGCCAAGTACAATCGGAGTGCCTTTTTTGTCCCAAAGTGGTCCGTCACTCATCTGTGCCTCAATTTCTCCATCTGTAAAATGAGGGAAAAAACTACCTTCCCTGCCTATCTGCCCAGCAGTGGGGATCCCACCAAATCCCCCAGGCTCCCAAGTCTAACAGGAGCTAGCAAATATTGTGTCACAAGATTGGCAAAGCGCTTTTATATCTGTAATTCATCCCGTCAACCCTGAAAAGTAGGGGCTAATGTTGTCATTCCCATTGTACAGCCGAGAAGCCTGAGGCTTAGAGAGGCCGATCGACTTGCTTAGGACCATCCAACTAGTAGTAATAATAATAATAATAGTTAACATGTGTATAACTATTACGCTCCTATTAGTAGGAGCTTACATAAGCTCCTACTACGTGCCAGGTTTCTCGAACCCAGGCCTGGCCCTCAATCCGTTGCTCTTGCTTCGCCCCCTTTTCTTTCACGGTTCCAGGACTCGACGGAGCCGCTATTTCAGTCTGGTTATACAGCTTGTAGCTTCCCTTCCATTTCCTCTGGGCAAAATTGGTTCCATATGTTCCGCCTGAAACCCGAGAACCCTGCCCAGGAGGCCTCTCCCCGCTCCTGCTTCTGTCCTCCAACCCTCAGCTTTCCCTCCACAGTTTGAATACAAGCATCTGGTCCCGTCCCCCCTCCCTCCCCTCTGAATTCCGCTGGTCTCGCCACCGACCTCCCTCCTCCTCCTCCTCCTCCCCCCTGGATCTCTAACGGCTTCCACGCCGGCGCTGGCTGGCCCTGTGCCTTCAATGACCCTGCTTTCCTTTTCTCTCTCTCCCCTCCCCCCTCCTTTCTCCCTCTCTTTTTCCACCTTGGCAGTTCATCTCAGAGGCCATTATCCAAGTGATCCAGAGCAAGCACTCTGCAGACTTCGGCGGG
The DNA here is from genome assembly GCF_902635505.1 of Sarcophilus harrisii. Classification (NCBI taxonomy): domain Eukaryota; kingdom Metazoa; phylum Chordata; class Mammalia; order Dasyuromorphia; family Dasyuridae; genus Sarcophilus; species Sarcophilus harrisii. The sequence goes on from NC_045430.1 coordinate 15,784,875, forward strand.
GATGCCCAAGCTGCCATGCGCAAGGCCCTGGAACTTTTCCGCAACGACATGGCGGCCAAATACAAGGAGCTTGGGTTCCAGGGTTAGAGCAGGTTTTGCGTTGAGCCGGATGGTGGGCAGACTCCTCCGCTGGCTGTCCCCCTCTCCTGCCCACCCCCCAGGTCAAGTAGTTAGCTCTTGTCAAAGTAGTACCTAGTTTTGGGTTTGGGGATACCCCATGTGACTGAGACATGGCAATGGAAGGGCAGAGGGAGGCCGTCAGGGGACACTTCTCATCTGCACTAACTGGCCAGGGTAATTCCGCCAAGGTCCTTAGTTTTCATTTTCTCCTTGGCCTCCGTAAGCGCTTGGAAACAAGTAACTGGCCATCTTTCCAGGAGGCGCTTTTGTGGATATAACTCTTGGCTTCCTTTCTGGGAAGCCAGGGTAGTTTTCTCCTTACTGGGCAGAGAGAAGGAAGGGCTGGAGAGAGAATGGGGGAAGGAGTACAGTAATGCGGTTCAGCCTTCCTTCTTCCCACCATCTGGGTTCCTAATGGCTTCCATCCTGCCTTTGATTAGCCCTTCAACTGTAGAGTCTTTCCTTTCCTCCTTTTCTTTCTCTCCCCCAAGGCTGTCAGAGGCAGTGCCCCCAGAATTCCTTGGGGAATGGCGGCTCTGACAGATGGTTCCTGAAAGAGCTCGAGACACTTGAGACACCGGGGGTGGGAGGGGAGGAGGGGAGAGAGAGAGAGAGAGAGAGAGAGAGAGAGAGAGAGAGAGAATGAACAGAAGAGGGAGAAGGAAAAGGGATTGTTCTCAGTTAATGGGTGTGACTCTCCTGATCTTAATAAAGGACCTGCAACCAATTTGTCTGTCTGGACCTGGTGCTTTCCTCCCCTCAGAGAAGATGGATGAGATCTGGGAGGAGAGACATGACAGAGCTATGGACAAGGCTGGAGCTGGTGGGCAGGCAGTACCATTGATGTCAGTCCCAGAGAACCTTGTGTGTGGGTAGAAAAGTCAGTGTAAAGCAGGTTGCCTCTTAAAAGGAACAAACACGTTTGAAACCTGTGTGCCTGAGAAGGGTCCAGACCAACTAGGGGCCAAGATGGTGCTTGGCAGCTGGGCAAAGGAGACGTGCTTGTATGTTGGGGGTTACAGGTCCCCAGGCTGGGGAGGGTTTCCTTATAAATCAGGTCTCACTCCTCCAGGCTTCCCTTGCCCTCAATCCCAGAGTCCAGAGTGGAGACTCGGGGTGGGGGGATTATGTGGGTGGGTGGATGTGTAGGATTCTGGGGCAGGAGCTGGAAGTTCCTGGATCTAATCCCCTCATTTTACAGATGAAGAAACTATGACCCAGGATGGAGTAATTAATTGTCCAATATTATACAAAAGTGGTAGAGTAAGAATTCAAGTTTGGAGATTCTGACAAATCCAACATTCTCTCTCCCTCCCTCCTTCCCTCCTTCCTTTCTTCCCTTCTTCTTTCCTTTCTTTCTTTCTTTCTCTTCTTCCTTCCTTCCTTCCTTCCTTCCTTCCTTCCTTCCTTCCTTCCTTCCTTCCTTTCTTTCTTTCTTTCTTTCTTTCTTTCTTTCTTTCTTTCTTTTCTTTCTTTCTTTCTTTCTTTCTTTCTTTCTTTCTTTCCTTCTTTCCTTCTTTCCTTCTTTCTTTCCTTCTTTTCTTTCTTTCTTTCCTTTCTTCCTTCCTTCCTTCTTTCCTCTCTTCCTTTCCCTCTCTTTCTATCTTCCTTCTTTCCTCTCTTCCTTCCTTCCTTCCTTCCCTTCCCTTTCTTTCTTCCCTTGTTTCCTAAGAAACCCATAAAATCATGGGTCTTATGAAGTCATGATCAGTAAGTCATTGGCCAAAGTTCCATTCTTTATAAGATACTGGTTGGCTGCGGCCTGTTGCTAGTCAACTTCCAAATTGGAGGCAGGGTGGAGCTATGGAAAGACATTTACCCTCAGTCGTGTAACCTGAATTCGAATCCTAGCTCTGACACTTATTCACTTATGTAACCATGTGACCTTTTTCCTCACCTGAGCCTCAGTTTCCTTATCTGTTAAATATAGGGTTTGCATTAAATGACTGCTAAGGACTTTCCAGTTTCGGAGATATGAAACTGTTATTTGATGAATTATAACAAATACAGAAGCCTGGACAAATTCAGCCACCCCTGTGTCTGATCCCATATCCTCTTTCCATGACTGAGCTACCTAGATTTATTCCAGTCCTGAGCTGGCTCTCGCCAGAGGTCCTGCCTCTGGGAACCCCCTGGGCCTTCGGCTTCATTCAAAGGCTTCCCAAATTGGAATTTCCTGGATAACTCCAGCTGGGATGACATGAACTGGTCTGGAATCTAACTGGATTTTCTAGTGACCCCAGCATTGGGCTGCTCTCCAGGGCTGTGAGCCAAGGCCAGTATGGGATCTCCCCCTACTAAGGAGACTGAACAAATTCCCATAACACTGGATCACCGGGCACAGTTTCTGAGGAAACAGGCCCGAGACAGACCTTGGGATTCCAGTTATAACAATCCCAAGGGCTGTTAATGGCAGAAATGGAAGTCTTTGACTTCTGGACCCAAAGGACCATTCACCTTTGAGTGTGAAACACCGATGATTCAACTGACAAAAAGCGTCCCAGTCCCTGTCCTCAGGGAGTTGATCATCTAATGAAAAGATACTCCAAGTATATAAATAACCATTATAGTAGGGAGAATGAGATATGGACAAAGGAGACACAAACAACACGCTTTCAGAAAATTCAAGGGCAAATCACTTTCTGTGGGGGGAAGTCAAGCTTTATGGACTAGGAGGCATCTGATTGGGATCCCCATGGAAGAAGCGTTGGGAAATGTCTTTAAGGAAGTGTGTTCTTCTCAGGAAGGGCTGGGCCAGGCAGGTTACAGTAACAACAAACATATTATGCACCTGCTGTATACCAGGATCTGACCCGAGAGATACAAAATTTGTAAGACAGAGCCTCTGTCCTTGTGGAGCTCTCAGGGGAGGAAGACAAGATGCACTGACAGCTTATAATAGATACCAGGTTGTGATGTTGGCTGGGGGGAGGGGGGGAGTGAAGGGGGGGGGTGAATCAAAGGCCTATGGGAGGTCCAGTGGAAAAAGGTCATTTATTACCCAATAGCCTGGAAATAGAGAATAACAACTGGGATATCAGGAACATAAGACAGAGAGGAAAAGGCAGAGGAATAAAAACCTTCACTGACCTCTCCAATCCCAGATTTCTGGCTTAGGCTGGAGGTTTTTGAGACAGAAAGGGCTCAGGAATGGGAAGCAGTGGGATCTGGTGCAATTCTTTGAAAACAATTAGAGAAAGTCAAAGATAGACGGGACCTTAGAAGGTATGAAATTTGACAGAGAAAGACCTTAGAACAAAGGATGTGAGAGTTAGATCGGAGCTGTCAGAGCTGGGAGGAGCCTTAGAACAGGGCGTGTTATCTGAAGAAACCGTAGCATCTGAATGTCCTTGAAGCCTTCTAGACCATTCCTTCTCCTTCTATTCAGCTGCTCCTCAGGTTGGCCACCAGAGCAGCTGCCAAATTCTCCATCTCCTCCTCTTCTCCCCTCTTTTCTCTTCCCTCCCTTTTCCCTCCATCTCCTCCTTTTTTCCCTTTCTCTTCCTCTCCTTTCCCTCCCCCTCTCTCCTCCTCCTCTTCCTTTTCTTCCTTCCTCTTCCTCTTCTCCATTCCTCCCTCTCCCCCTTTCCCTCCCCCCCGGGCCCGGCCCTGCCCCTTCCAGCCCACCCCCCGGGGCTGCTCTGGCCGGACGGGGCCGCCCCCGCGGGCTCCGGCTCGGGCCTCGGAGCGGCGCGCAGGCTCGGTGGGTGGGCCCGGCAGCCCCCGCCACGGAGGACAAAGCGGCCCCGGCCCCATTTCGCCAGGCCGGGAGGCGGGCCCCGCCGGCCGGCAGCTGCTCCCGTGGGTCCGTGCAGGCCCGGGCGGGAGCGGGCGGCCAGGAGAGCTCCCCGGGCTGCCCGCGCCCCCGCGTGGCGGCCCGGCCCATCGCAGCTCGGCGGTCCGCCCGGGGAGAGGGGGGCTTGGGCCCGGGGCCGCCCGGTCCCCTCCAGCACCTCCCCCCGGGCCGGGCCGCCTGAGGAGGCGCGCGCGCGGGGCCCCGGCCCGGCCGCCGGTGGTCTGCGCCTCCGTTTCCCCTTTGCTCCCTCTCAGGAGACAGGGATGTCCGAGCTGTACTCCCCTCCTGACTGTGATCTCGGAGCCGGAAGGGGCCTTATTCTGGAAGCTGGGGCAGACAGAGGTGTCCCCCAGGGCCGGGAGCCCCCCGCCAGTCATCGATACAATGATCCAGCGATCGCTGTTCTTGTTAACCCATTTTCCAGATGAGAAAACTGAGGCCTGAGAGGCGCTATGATTCCCATCCCCCCACCCCCGGCGTCCCACCCGGCCGGGCTGGGGGTCAGATTTAACCCTTCGTGTGGAGGGAGGGAAACCCTGTTTCCAACGGCCCGGGCAGCTCCAGCCCCGCGTCCTCCCCCGGCCCCTCCGGCTCCTACGTGTCCCTGAGACACCGGGAACGTTGTGCTTGGGGAAGCTCAGCTTTAAGCTCTCTGGTCCCAGCCCCATCTGGAGCCCGCTGGGAAGCGGCTCACGGCCGGAGAAGGCGGAGAAGAGCTCGAAATAGCGGCGTGGGCCCCGGAGGGTCCCGGTGTCGGCCGGGAGGGAAGCGGTCCCAGAGGGAGAAAGCACCTTGGGCGTTTATCCTCCCTGCCCCATTCTCTCCTTCCCAGTGCGCCCCACCCAAGGGCCGAATGGGTCACAAAAGCCCAGGACAAGGATGGTAATCCCCCTCCCTCCAGTGTTTCCAAGCCCCTTCCCTCAACCTTCCTATGGGTCCATCAAGAAAATGGGATTATAAAATAAACAATAAACAATGAAATATATTACAGTAAATTATAAAATAAGACTCCCCCGCCCCTTGTCTGGTGCAGACCCCGACCTCCCAGAAGTCAAGATGCCAGCCCAAAGCCAGTCATCTCATGCGCTCAGAGTAAATGTCAGGCTCACGGCTGGGGTCGGAGGGTCACCGACCGCAGGGCTCTCCTAGGCCAGTCTCCTGAAGGAGGATGGAGTCACCCATGACAGTATTTCTGGTAAGGAGAAGCTGTTACCATTTGTACCACCATGATCCTCTGCTGGGCTCCTTGCCTTCAGTCTGCCCGGCCCACAGGACTTGCCACGAGCAGAAGGGCTGGTTATCGGCTTGGGAGACTAGCTCTCCTCCTCTCGCCCTGACAACAGCTACTCATGGGCCCGATCCCACTGCTAAGCAGCATGGGAGACACACCTGGTGGCTTTCCCCTCCTTAGAGACTGGTGGTCCTCTCTTCTGGGAGCTCGCCATGTTGGTGCCAGATTGGTGCGGACTCCCGACGGGCTTCCCCGGCTGTAGCCCAGAGCTCTTGGGCTCAGCCCCAGCTTCCGGGCAGCTGGGGCTGCAGGACCTACAGTCATACCCAGAGGGACACTAGCTGTCTCCTCAAGTCAGTCCCATCACTCAGCCCAGTGCCAGACTGTAATACATGCTTAATAAGTCCTTCCTTCCTTCCTTCCTTCCTTCCTTCCTTCCTTCCTTCCTTCCTTCCTTCCTTCCTTCCTTCCTTCCTTCCTTCCTTCCTTCCTTCTTCCTTCTTCCTTCCTTATATCCTCCTCCCTCCCTCCTTTCATCCTTCTCTTTCTTTTCCTTCCTTCTTTTCTTCCTCTTTTCTTCCTTCCTCCTTCCTCCTTTCCTTTCATTTCATTCATTTCCTTCTTTTACAGATGGGAGAGGGGGAAAGGATCAGGAAGGGATTAAGTATTTAAATAGGAGCTGCCATGTGCCAACACTGTACTACTGTACAATTATATCTCATTTGATAGTCCCAACAACCCTATGAGGTAGATGCTTTCATTACCTCCATTTTACAGTTGAGGAAACTGAGGCAAACAGAGGTTAAGTGACTTGTCCAGCCAATAAGAGTCTGAGGCCATATTTTAGCTCAGGTCTCCCTGACTCCAGCCAAACACTCTGCTGGGTCTTATCATTTGCCACCTCACCACCTCAAATGGGCAAGCTGAGCCCCCAAGAGTAATTAATTTGCTCAAGGTCATCGAACCCAAGAGGGGCAGCACTGGGACCAGATTCTTGATCTCCTGACTATGGGTCCAGAGCTTTTTATCTGACCGCTGATGCCTTGCCTGCTATCTCCTTCCCTAGGGTCTTCCTGGCTTGTACCTCCTGTCCCTTAAATAGGTTCCTATCTCTGCACCTGCTATTCTGGGCACACTGGGTACAGAGAGTGACTGCTGGAACTCTCTGCCTGGCAGGGATGTCAAGATGACCTATGTGGGCCCAGGGGCTACGTGATAGTGATCCTGTTCCCCCCCTGGCCACTGGGGCATTCTGGGACATCAGAAGTGTTCAATCAGTCTGTCAGCCTCCTGTCACCATCCTTTGCAAATGAACAGAAATAAGGTCAGGGTTTATCTCCACTGAGTGAGTAGGCCATTGTGTTTAATAAACGTGTTTTTTTTTTCTCTCTTCCCCCTTTCTCTTTCTCCTTCCTTCCTTCCTTCTCTCCTTTCCCCCTTCTTTTGTTCCTTTTTCCCCCTCCTTCCTCACTCCCAGCTCTGACATCCCATGTTCAAGTCCTTCCCCCTCCCGGTCCCCGTTCTGGACCTTCAGGGAGCTCCCACTCTCAGGCAGGATTGTGTCTAGAAGCGTTCTGGTGCCCAGCTTCTTTATCCCATTTTTAAACAATTCAGCGATTTCCCTTAGTGAGATTCTCCAAGGCTTAATAACGTTCTCTCCTGCCCGACACTCCTGTGGCACGTGTGAACATCTGTGCTTGTGTGTGTGTGTGTGTGTGTGTGTGTGTTTAGGGTTATTATTCTACCTTTTTTTCTTTCCAATTTCAGCCAACGACAGAGATGCTAAAGCTCATCGTGGGGAGAGGATCCTCGACAAAACAAAGCTCGTCTGAAGCTGAAGATAACAAGATGCTGGAGGGGGTGGGGTGTCGTGGAGGAGGGAGAGGGGGAGAGAGAGGAGACAGATGGCCCTGGAACCCCCTTTTTTTTTTCCTATATTCCCCCCGGGGCCCTTTTCCTCTTCTCTCTCTTTCTTTGTCCGCCCTTTTTTTCCCTTTCCCTCCCTCCTTGGCTCTCCCTCCCCTTTTTCCCCTTTGTCCTCTCTTTCTTGTCCTTTTTTTCCTTCTGCTTTGCTTTCTGGCCTTTTTGTCTCTTTTCTCTGCTTCCCCCTTTTCCCTTTTCCCTTTTCCCCCCTCCTTTTTCTTTCCTCCCTTTCGGGGGGGTCTCAGGTCCCCACCTTGCACCCATCTTTGGCTCCCCCTTTCCTTTTTCTCCACCTTTTTTCCCTTCCCCTCCTCCCCTTTCTTCCCTTCCTTCCCCTCCTTTCCTCCTTGTTCCCCTCCCTCCCCTCCTCCCCACCAATCCTCAGGTTCCCCCCTTCTGGCTTGGGAGCCCAAATCATTTTTTTTCCCCCTGGCCCCCCTTTCCCCCCAAAAATTTCCCCCCCTAGTTGTTTTTCCCCCTTTCTCCTCCTCCCCTTTTCCCATTTTGGAATTCCCTTGTTTTTTTTTTTTGTAAACTCCTTTTCTTTCCCCTTGGGCAAATCTAAAACCCGGGAAGACCTCCCCTTTGGGGCGGATGGCCCTCTAAAGGGGGGCCCTAAAAAAGGGGGAGGGAAAAACAAAACTAACAGGAAAAAAACCGGGGGAAAAAAAAAAAAAAAAACCCCCCTCCAAAACGGGCCCACCCCTTAGGGAAAAAGAAACCCCCCCTTGGGTCCTTGCCCAACCTGAAAGAAACAAAGGGGAAAGGGGAAGGGGGGAAAAAAAATTAAAAGGAAAAAGGGGAAAAAAAAAGGAAAAAAAAGGAAAAAAAAAAAAACAAAAAAAAAAAAAAAAAAAAGAAAAAAAAAAGAAAAAGAAAAAAAGGGGGGGAAAAAAAAAAGAAAAGGGAAACAAAAATCCCCGGGAAAAATTTTAAACAAAAAAGGAAAAGGGGGAAAAAAAAAAAGAAAAAGAAACAGGAAAAACAAAATAAAACAAAAAAAAAAAAGAAAAAATAAAAAAAAGGAAAGGGGGGGGAAAAAAAAAAAGGGAAAAAAAAAAAAAAAAAAAGGGGGGGGAAAAAAAAAAAAAAAAGGGAAAAAAAAAAAAAAAAAACAAAAAAAAAAAACCCAAAAAAAAAAAGGGAAAAAAAAAAAACAAACTAAAAAAACCCCAAAAAAATAAGAAAAAAAAAACAAACCCCACCAAACACCCACCCCCAAAAAAAAACCCAAAAAAAGAAATCCTCCCCACAAAAGCCCACAAAATCGGGGCCAAAACCCCCAACTCCAAAACATTCAAATTTCACCCACCCTTTTCCCCCCAAAACAAAAAAATAAAAAAACCCCCCCCCCAAAAAAAACCCCCCCCAAAAAAAAAAAAAAAATCAAAAAACCCCCAAAAACCCAAAAAAAAAAAAAAAAAAAAACCCCAAAAACCCCCCCCAAAAACCCAAAAAAAAAATAAAAAAAAAAAAAAACCCCCCAAAAAAAAAAAAAACCCCAAATTTTACAAAAAAAAAACCAAAACCCAAAATACCCCCTTCCACCCACCCCCCTTCCCCCCAAAAACCCCCCCCCGGAAAAACCCCCCCCTTTTATTTCAAAACCCCACAAAAACCCTTAAAAAAAAAAACCCCTTTTAAAAAAAAAAAAGAAACCCCGGAAAAAGAGCCAATTTGGGGAAAAACGGGGAAACTATTTTCAAAAACCACCCCTTTTAAAACAAAACCCAAAATTTCTTAACTTTAACAGGGAAACCCTTTAAACCCCCCCAAAACCCCCCCCCTAAGAAAACTCACCAATCTCCTAAAAACAAAAACCCGGCATGGGAAAAAACCCCCACAATTTAACCAAATTAAAAAACAGCAAAGGGACCCCAAAAAAAAACCCCAAAAACAAAAAACCTTGGGCCCCGAAAGGGGGAAAAAAAAAGTAAAAAAGGAAAAAAATTCCCAAATAGAAATTGGGAAAGGGAAAACCCATAAAAAAAAAAAACCAAAAATTTTCCTAAAAACCATTTTTTGCCCCATTTACCAAAATTCCCCTTTTCCCTCCTCTTAAAAAAAGGCTGAAATTAAAATCTCTTCTCCATCCTTTCAAAAAACAAAAATCATTTTTCCTTTCCCCCCTTTCCCTCCCATATTTATTAAAATTTTTCTTACATTTAAAACTGAAAAAAAAAATCATTTACTCTGATTCTCTGATTTTGTAGCTGAAAAAAAAGACTCTAAAAAAAGCAAAATTTCCCATTCAAATCTGTCCATTCATATTCTTTGTTTATGTCTAATTAAAAAAAAATCCATTCCATAAAACATCCAAAACACATATGTTATATTTATTATTTTCATCATTGCATTTCTCAAACTACTCGTCGTATAAACATCCTTCAAATTAACTTCAAGCCCCACCAATTTTTCTTTTGCCATAACAGAAATCATTATTTCAAAGCAAAAGATCCTTAATCAAAAATAAATAGGTTTATTTAATAAAATAAGACTAAGTTTAAAAAAAACCCTCAAAAACCAACACATGCATACCTTCCCTCAGGTTTCCATACCACCAGTGGAAGAGAAGTGGCCAAGGAACATTTATAAAGGGGACTTAATTAAAATAAAATAAGATATAAAATGGATTTTGCTCAATTTATTATTTATTTTTCTTTCTTCCTTTCTATCTAATCTAATTATCTAATTATCAATTTCTTCTTCTTTTTTCTCTCCGTTAAGGAGTCAAGTACAATCCCTCTTCTCCTTCCTGTTTATTATACTTAAAATTTTTATTACAAGTGAAAAGGATTTCTTTCCCTTCTTTTCTATGTTAGTTCTCTTATCTGTTTATTTTGGACTTTTATCTTTGATTTATAGCCTTATTTACTTCTTCTTTAGTGTCTGTATTCTTCATGGAATCACAATTTTTAAGCTACCTATTTTATTTCTCAAAACCGTTTTATTTTTTTTTAACTTTACCCCTCCCTCCTTTTTTTTTTTTTTTTTCCTGTTTCTTTTTTTAAAAATCTCAATTTTGAAAATAAAAAAAAAAACCGAATTTTTCCCCATTCTCCATTTTAGTTCATTACACCCAACCTTCCAATTCCATTTCCCCCCCCCCCCCCTTTTCAAACCTTCCCTTTAAACCCAATTCTCCTCCAAATCTGTCCATGGATGTGGTGATACTTCTGAGCAAAAAATCCTTGCAGATTATATGCAATTTAAGGTTCCCATCTCCCATGATAGAAATCTCTCTCTCACCATGGGTGTGTTACTCAAGGAGGGAGCGCATGAGAAGGAAACCAGAGAAAACATAAAGCTGGGAGAATTCATACTGTTAAAACAATTTTCCTGCCACGATCCAGCACAATATCACCCTTTTATTTGTCTCTGATGCAGCTGCCTTTTTCAGATCTGCTCTAACCCACTACTCCTGGATAATATCTCTGCTAGGTCTTTCTATTATTCTTTATTGCCATCTGCTGGTTTTCAACAGCTGGGTGGCCCCTTCCCCCTTAAGGGCAAGGGTGGATCACTCTCCTTGATCAATAGCCCCAGGGTTATTTAGCTCTTTCTCCTTTCAGACCCCAGCCATATGCAGTCAGTCAGCGTGCTTCTAGGAAAGCTTTTTGTCTGACTTTTAAACTGAATTTAAACTGAATTCCCCCTGCTGTCACTCAGACTCCTTCAGACTAAACTTACAGCAAGAAAGTCCTTTTCATTTGTATCATTGCCTGAATTTGCAGCCTGAGTCACTGCAAATCATCCTGGTACTTTCACTGAACAAATTGTTAAAGGAGTTGGGTGGAGATTCAAACCATTATAGTCCCAGTCATCATACAAATCACCCTTAGGAGGAAGACTAGAAAAATGGCCTGATTGGGCTGGTAAAGCTAGAGACCTTTACCCTCCTCCCCCTAATCCCCAACTTGCCTCACTGTGGAGCTGGCAACTTCTGTCCTACTTCTCCCCAGCAAAGAAAACTGCTGTACTTCCTACGCATTATTTCATTTGTTTTCCACCAAGAGTTTTGCAGCATAAACATTATTAATCCCCATTTTCACAAATAAGGAAGATGGAGAGGAAGTTCTACTCGCCAAGAATCATAAGCAGGGAGAGACAATAATTGAACCCATTGTCTGAAACCGAGTCTAGGACTGTGGTTGTCTCCACACAATATGATTTTATTCCATCCTTTTTCTCTTTATTGATAGAGTGAACGCGCTATGGGGTCAAGAGTCCTTCTTTTGCCTTCCTTTGTATCTTTCCCAGGCTGGTTACTTAATAAAGAGCTCTGTACAAAGAATTGTGGGATTTTTTCTGAGTTCTTCCCTCTAAAGGCTGAATGAACCTGAGTAAATCCATTCTCTCTCTACCTCAATTCTATTATCTGTAAAATGGGCACATTTGACTCCTTTTTGCTCTTCTGGGAGGAATAATGAGCTAAGTGCTTTGAGCTCCTTAGAAGAATGGCTATCCCATCTTTACTTTCCTGAAAGGTAAAGGGATTTGAGACTGAAGGTTTTCAGACATCAGCTCTGTGCATCATTCTGAAACTCTAGCTAGCTGGAACCATAACTAGCCCAGGGAAAATGGCTTCCAAAAGCTCAATTGATCTGTCAGATCCCAGCCAAAGTCAAACAGTCAAACAAATATCTAAAGAAGCCCTGCCAAATCACTCCATGAGTGAGCCTTATCTTGTGGTATTTTGGGTCACTCCTCAGCGGGTCACCAGTCTCTTCTATCCCAACCTTTGCAAGGCTTAATATTAGACACAGTATCACTTCCCTCCCTTAAGTTGATTATTTGCTTGTTTGGCAGCTGTTAAAGTGATTGTCCTCTGGGCCATCACTCACCCTCTCCCTATTCTTAAATCTCTTGTTATTTTGCTCAATTGTCCCCTTCGATTTTTTTCTACTGAAAGCTGATTTCTCCCTGCCTTCCATTCCTTCAGTGAAATGATTTTAATTGTACCTGATCCCATAGAAACAGTATTTTCCCCACCTCACACTTCTCAGACAGGAAAAAATAATGATAAATGTTGGAGGGGATGTGGGAAAACTGGGAGACTAATGCATTGTCGGTGGAGTTGTGAAATGATCCAACCGTTCTGGAGAGCAATCTGGAACTATGCTCAAAGGCCATCCAACTATGCATACCCCTTTGACCCAGCAGTGCCATTAGTGGGTCTTCATCCCAAGGAGATCTTAAAGGAGGAAAAGGGATCCACATGTGCAAAAATGTTTGTAGCAGCCCTTTTTGTGGTGGCAAAGAACTGGAAAAAGAGTGAATGTCCATCAGTTGAGGAATGGCTGAACAAGCTGTGGTACATGAAGGTAATGGAATATTATTCTATAAAAAATGATGAATAAACTGATTTTAGAAAGGCCTGGAAAGATTTGCATGAACTGATGCTGAGGGAAATAAGCAGAATCAGGAAAACATTGTATACAGTAACAGCAAGAATGTGTGATGATCAGCTTATGAAACACTTGGTTCTTCTCAATGGTTCAGTGATCCAAGACAATCCCGATAGACTTTGGACAGAACATGACATCTGCAACCAGAGAAAGAATTATGGAGATTGAATGTAGATCAACATGTGCTTTGTTCATTTCTTTCTTTCTTTCTTTCTTTCTTTCTTTCTTTCTTTCTTTCTTTCTTTCTTTCTTTCTTTCTTTCTTTCTTTCTTCTTCTTCTTCTTCTTCTTCTTCTTCTTCTTCTTCTTCTTCTTCTTCTTCTTCTTCTTCTTCTTCTTCTTCTCTTTTTCTCCCATGTTTTTCCCTTTTGCTCTGATTCTTTTCTCCCAACATGATTCATAAAGTAATGTATATTAAAAATAAATACATTTTTAAAAAAGAAATGGTATCTTTCTCTTTCCTTCTCCTTCCTTCTTAAATCCCTGACCTATTTGTCTCTAATCAACCAATAAACAAATATTTAGAGCTATCTATTATCTATCTATCCACCCAATCATTTATCTCCCCATTCATTCCATCCATATTTATCTCTCTTTCCTCTATCTGCTTGGAACTACGCTAGGTGTTAGAGATAAAAGATTTTTAAAAATTGTTCTTGCCCTCAAGGAGTTTATAATTCATCAACATTTTTAAAAGTTTAACTTAATTGTTTAAAAATACACTTTTCTTTATGAATCATGTTGGGAGAGAAAAATCGGAACAAAAATGGAAAACCACGGAAAAGGAAAAAAAAACGAAAAAGAGAAGTGATCATAATATATTGATTTATATTCAATCCCCATAGATCTTTTTCTGATGCAAATAGCCTTTTCTGTCCAAGGTCTTTTGGGATTGCTTTGGATCAGTGAACCACTGAGAAGAACCAGGCCTTTCATAGTTCATAGCTCATAGCACGTTCTTGCTATTACTGTGTACAATGCATTCCTGGTTCTGCTTGTTTCACTTAGCATCAATTCATGTAAGAGGAAACAACATTTATGCATGTAATCAGCCAGTTCAGCGAGAAAGAAGAGGAATCACAGCCAGGATTGAAGTTCAGGACCAAAAGTCAGGCCACTCATTATCCAGTAGATTTCTGATACACTGTTAAGTTATTTTTCAATCATATTCAATGGTCCACAATCCTGTTCAGTGTTTTTTTTTTTTTTTTTTAAAGCAGAGATTCTTGAATTGTTTGTCTTTTCATTCTCCAGATTATTTTATAGATGAGGAAACAGAGGCAAGGTTAAGTGACTTGCCTAGGATCACACAGCTAACAAATATCTGAGGCCAGATTTGAACTCGGGATGATGAGTCTTCTTGATTTCAGCACCAGTACACCAACCATTGTACCACCTGAGTCCACACGTCCACAAATCTGGGAAAAGAGACATTTATCTTTTCTGAGCAAGAAGACCCTAAACCTTGCTAGCCCTAGAAGTGAGTGGAATACGCCATCCTGCCTTTGTGATTCAAATTGTTGCTCATCCCTTAAGATCCCATTCAAGTCTCATTTCATCATGAGGTCTTCCTCGATGGCTCCTGCCCACCCTCACCTCCTTTGTATTCCCATAGCACTTGTTACTGATGTGGGAATCAGGATAATGTAGAAGGAGCTGGATTCATGGCTTTCTACCCCTATAAACCAAGACAAATCACTTCCCCTGAGGGAGCCTCAGTTCCCTCTTGCCTTCCATGAGTCCCCTGTAGAAAAATCAAATGCATATAAAGAACAAACACCTTCCTATTTTTCCATCTTTCCCATAATTCCCGACCCGACTTGCCCAAGGCTGATCAAAGGCTCAACTCCTTCCATTTTCTTTGGCCCATTTTGGTCATGGGTTGACTTTTGAAGTTGAGGAGGAAGCATCCAACCAGTCTTAGGGTCCAAGACCATTCTGATGCTCTTTAGTGTCAGAAAACATAAGTCCTTATTGACACAGGAAGTCAATGAGCTAGCTTGGCTGAAATTGTAGGTCTCCCCACTCCCATCATGAACATCTCCAAAATAATAATTCACATTCGAGAGAATCACACACCCCTCCCCCCGGTCTGGGTCTCAGTTTCCTCATCTGTAAAATGAGACAGATTCTATCACGGGAGATCTGAGGTCTCTTTGACTCTATTTCCCCAAACTTATGGACCAGGAAGCCAAAGCTCAGAGAAGGCAAACCACCTGTCTAGAACAACACAGCTCTTAAGTGTTGGGATCCAGAAAAGGAGCAGAGCTTTCTTCCAAGTCTGTGTTCTTTATACTCCATTCCCCTGGCTGTCAGGAAGTACCACCCAGACAGACAGTCCTCCGGCTGCCATGCTACTTACCTCCCGGGCACACTGCCAGCAAAGTCTCTGATTCATTGATCTGCCCCCGTAATTAGCACTTGGCTTGTTGTTGTTGGCTGTACTGTTGGCTGTTTTTCCACTTACATTCGGGTGGTCCCTTGAACTTGACTGTGACCTCTTCATAGTCTGAGGACCCAGAAGAGCCTGTTTCAGCCCTCATTAGCTGAGGGAGTAGAAGGAAATTACTTCACTCCTCTGAGCCTCAATTTTCTCACCTGTAAAATAGGAATAATGAGTCATACCTTCCTTCCCTATAGGGCTGTTGAGAGGGAAAGACCTTTATAAACTTTAAAGAGCTGTTAAATGACAGGTATTATTATTAATTATTCATCAGCACTAATCTTCCCCTGACATCCTCCTCTGATGTGGAGAGGTGAAGCTTCTCTTTCAAAAGCAACCCTCAAACGCTGGCAGATTCTATCAAGCTAAAAAGACTGCAAGGGTCATCTGAGCAACTGCTGTCCCAAGACTAAGTCCTGACCTCGAAAGAAGAAGATTGTCAATAAAAGCTATTTAAAATCAATTAATTAATTTTTTAAAAAGAAAGAAAGAAGAAGATTTTAGCAGATGGAGATGAGGAGGCTCATTCCCAGCCAAACAAAGCAAGCTACACACAAAATAAATCCAGGGCAGCTAGATGGTGAACTGATTAGAGCAGTGGTTCAAATCTGGCCTCAGATAAAATTCCTGGCTGTGTGATCCTGGGTAAATCACTTGACCCCAATTGCCTCAGCACAAAACAAAACAAAAACCAATAAATAGGAAATAATTACTAGAGGGAAGATACTAGAATGAAGAGGGGTTGGGGGAGACTTCTGGTAAAAAAAATCATATTTCATTTATTTATGGTAAGGTCAGCCCAGTTCTAGGTACTCTAGGGACATACGAAAGGAAGGGAAAGCATTGTCCTAGTTCTGAAAGAAGCTTCCTCTTTTACCACATCGTTTTTTCTGCTCTTAAACCTTCAATGGCTCCCCATTGCCTACAGGATAGAGATTAACCAATCGTGTGCGATCTTGGGCAAATAAACATCACCTTGAGACTTATTTTCCGCTAACCATAAGATGGGAGGTTGAGCTAAATGACTTTTAAGTTTGTTCTGCGTCCTTCCTGAGCCAACTTTCCCTGTTCAAAAGCTCCTCCTAGTTTTGTCACGATCTGTCCCATCATTCTATGAGTCAGATTGTAGGAGCCCAAATACAAGGGGAGCCCCTCCAGGCGATAATGGCGTCAATACTTAGTATTCTCAGGGTTCCTTCTCAAGTTTCAGGGACTCTGTACCGTTCTCTCTCTCTACATCCTGGCCCCATTTGGGTTTTCTTTCTTAAAGAACTCCATCTTGCCTTGAAAAATCACTGGGGAAAGATGCTACCACTAGATGGCGACTTTGCGTCAAACATCCTTGTGACATCCTCTTAAAAAGTCCTGAGTGAATGTGGACAGAGGTCCCCGGGAGCCGGACTGAGAGGCCCTCCCCTCCCCTCCGGCATCAGGGCAGGTGATTGGCTATTGGAGAATTTCGTGTAGGAACTCTGGCCAGGGACTGTTATGGAAGAAGTTCTGGGTGTCTCAAGAACTGGGGTTCACTCAAGCCGGCTAATATGGGGTACCAGATCCTATGTTTAAAAACTGGAGGATACAATCAATCAATCAACATTTATTAAGCACCTATTATGTGCCAGGCACTGTGCTAAGCCCTGGGGATGCAAAAAGAGGCGAAAGACAGTTTTCACCCTTAAGGAGCTTACAAACTAATGGGATCCAAGCAAATATATACAAAGCAAACCATGTGCAAAATAAATAGGAAATAATTAACAGAGGGAAGATACTATAATTAAGAGGGCCGTGAAAATAGGATTTCATTTATTTATTCTTTTTTCCAAAATTTTATTTTTTTTAAATAATAGCTTTTTATTTTTCAAAATACACACAAAGATAGTTTTCAACATTCACCCTTGCAAAATCTTGTGTTCCAAATTTTTCTCCCGTCCTCCTTCTCATCCTTCTCCCCTAGATAGCAAGTTATACTAACCCATAGCAATATGGGTTAAATATATGCAATTCTCATGTTTGACATATATTGGATTACTTGCTGTCTAGGGTAGGGTTGGGGGGAAAGAAGGGAAAAATTTAATATATATATATTTTTTAATTAATATATATCACATATATATGTGATATATATTAATTAAAATATATTTTATATTAGGTGAATGTTGAAAATTATCTATGTATTTATTTTGAAAAGAAAAAGCTTTAATTAAAAACAAAAAAATGTGCAATTCTTCTAAACATTTTGACATTTACTACGCTATACAAGATAAATCGATCAAAGGGGAAAGAAATGAGAAAGGAAAAAGAAAGTGAGCAAACAAAAACAACAACAAAGGTGAAAATACGCTGCTTCGAGTCACATCCAGTTTCCATATTCTCTCTCTGGATGTGGATGGCATTTTCCATCCCAAGTCTATTGGAATTGCCCTGAATCACCTCATTGTTGAAAAGAGCCACGTCCATCACTTTGATCATCACATATTCTACTTGTTGCCTTGTATGATGTTCTCCTGGTTCTACTTACTTCACTCAGCACCAATTTTTGTAAATCTCTCCAGGCCTTTCCAAAATCATCCTGCTGATTGTTTCTTATAGAACTATAATATTCGATTACATTCATATACCATATTTATTCAGCCATTCTCCAGCTGATGGGCATCCACTCAGTTTCCTGTTCCTTGCCACTACAGAAAAGGCTGCCACAAACATTTTTGCACATGTGGGTTAAAAGATAAGGATTTATCTGCGATTCCATTTTATTTATATCAAGTCAAACTCCTTTGTGGGAAGTCAACCAACGCCATTCACATCGGGTTGTCTCTTTTTTATTCATCTCAATTGTGTTATTGTGAAGATCTGGGCTGCTATAGAAAGTCACCTGAGAAAGACTGCCTGTTCCTTCCTTATGTTTGCATCAAGGATACTTTTAATTTATGCTTAGAATTCTTCTATAAAGATTTTATGGAGCTGAGAAAATGAGTATTTGGTGAATTCTTTTTTTTCCCTTGGCAAAAGTATTTATGGTTTTTTTTTCAGTTTTATACTATTTTGTTTTTCTAAATACATGCAAAGATATTTTTCAACATTCACCTTTGCAAAATCACATGTTCCAAATTTTTCTCCCTCCCTTTCCCCTTCCAGACTGCAATTAATCTAATATAAATTAAATTCTTACAAACAAATTTTCATATTTGGCCCAAGAGAAATCACCTATTTGGGTTAATTCTTGGTGACCTTTTTAAAAAAAAATCTTAAAAATGAGTCTCCAAGAACCCTTAAGACTGTTGCCTTTGGTGTGGACTTCTGTGTGTTTTTGATGTGAGCCAGTCTCTCTCTCACTTTAGAATCAGGAAGATCTGGATCTGTGTTATTCTACAAAAGTCTGTGAAACTCAGATTCCTCCAAGGAAAAATAAAGGGATTAGATTTGATGACTTTTAAGTTCCTTAGAGCTATAAACCTATGATCCTAAGAACTTTTCTAAGAAATAAGAATAAGAATCAATATATTTTTGTTTGTCCATTTCCCAGTTGTATATTCAGTCTCTTGTTCCACTAGTTCAGTTAGATATCAACATGCTTGTCCCCTTCCAGAATCCCTTTATTTTTCTTTCTAATTTGGCATTCATTTTGGTCTTTGGCCTGATTGATGGTTAATCTGATTGCAGCTAGACTGCCAATTCTAATGATCTCAGGATCTATGGCCAGTAATTTCCTGCTTATTAATATATAATCAGTTTCATTCATTCTGATGTCATCGGACACTTGTCCAGTGCTTTTCCCATGTACCTTTAGACTCTTTTTAGAGGAAGGATTCCTTATTTATAAGTGTTATGCTTCTGAGTTTACAAGCTTTGGGAAGCTTTCTGTTTTATAACCTGACCTGGTCAGATTGCACCTAGGGAATTGTGTTTACTTTGTGTTTTTTATTATGTTAGCTTTTTTTTTTTGCATTCTTAACACTTAGCATGGTGCCTGATATATAGTAGGCACTTAATACATGCTTGTTTTTAAAAATTATTTTAATGGTATATCTTTTTTCCACTTACAAATAAAGATGATTTTTTAACATTGATTTTTGTAAGATTTTTTGAATTCCAATTTTTCCTTCCCTCCCCTCTTCCCCAAAACAAGCAAATTGATATAGGTTATACCTGTACAATTAATTTTTAATATTTCCCTATGAATCATGTTGGGAAAGAAAAAAGGAAAAACCCATAAGAAAACAATGACCACAAAAAGTATGTTTTGATCTGCTTTCAGTCTAGTTGCTCTTTCTCTGGATATGGGGGGCAATTTCCATACAAAGTCTATGGGAATTATCTTGGATCACTGTTAATACATGCTTGTTGATTTGCATTTGCTTGACTATAGTTTGGGTAGGAGGTTGATTTATTGCAAAGCATCCAGGGAAAGGTAAGCAGGATGCTAAAGGGCCCTGAGACCCTGATGTTAAGCATCAGTGGAAGGCACTGGGGTTATTTAGCCTGGAGAAGAATTTTGGGAAGGAACACACTAACTGTGA
The DNA here is from genome assembly GCF_902635505.1 of Sarcophilus harrisii. NCBI lineage: Eukaryota > Metazoa > Chordata > Mammalia > Dasyuromorphia > Dasyuridae > Sarcophilus > Sarcophilus harrisii. The sequence continues at coordinate 15,804,312 of NC_045430.1, forward strand.
AGAACTATGACATGGAAGAGAGATTGGACTTGTTCTAGTCGGTCTTGGAGGACAAGGCAGAAGCAATGGGCACAAGCTACAAATAGACAAAATTAATCTAGTGTCAAGAAAACCTTCTTAGTGATGAGAGCTGTCCTAAGTGGAATGAGCTTCCTCAGGAGCTGTCCTTCCTTGGAAGTCTTCAAGAGGAGACTGGCTATCCATGCATCAGAGGGGATTCCTTTTTTGAATGGATGGTATTATATGACCCCTGAACTTCCTCCTAAATCTTAAATTCTGTGATGCTGTGATTCTGATTTCTAATCACTCTTGGTTTTTCTGCAAATCTATCTTTGTGCTAAAATCGCTGATTACGGAGGTACCTGTTAAATAATGTGGAGGATTTAAATCAATTCAACAAACATTTATTAATCACCAACTCTTTGCAAGCCCTCATGACTTAACATTTAGGCCAACTTCATTCACTTCATTCCAAGAAAGTAGATATGGCCTAAACTTGAAATCCCAAAGACCAGGTTCAACTGTGTTTCAGGTGTCCCAATTTAAGTCAACTTAATTCAGTTCAGTCTAAGACAGTAGTTCCAAGAAAGGTTCAACTGTGCTTCGGATGCTCCCTGGCTATTTGCCTCTAGGGAAATCACTGCCCCTCAGTTTCCTCATCTGTAAAATGAAGAGTTTGGATTCAATGATCTCTATGATCCTTTCCAGCTATAGGTTTATGATTGGTTAAGCACCTACTATGTACGAGACACTGAGGATACAAGGAGATAAATAAAATAGTCCCTGCCCCCAAGTAGCTTTCATTTTATTGATAAGTCCATAAAAAGTATAATGCTAAGGAAAATTTAGGAAAGGGAACATGAAAAACTGTGGGGACCAGGAAAGTTTCATTGAGGAGGTGAAGGTGAACTTTAAAGGAAGACCAGGACTTTGAAAGATGGAGATGAGAAAGCTGTGTGCTCTAAGCAGGGGAAAGGGTTTCTAAAGATATATGGACATAGGAGGTGGAGAAATGTACTTGGGGAACAGCTAATAGGTCACTTTGACTGGAATATAGAGTTGGTGAAGGGGAATGGGATTTACTTGATGGAAAAGTCTTAGAATTGGCAAAAGGGTCAGAGGCCATCCAGTTCTACCCATGATGAAAATAGAAGCTCCTGGTCCTGCAGACTTTGCTTAAAGACTTCCTTTGAAGAGAAACCCACTTTCCCCAGAGGCAGTCCATTCTACACCTGGAAAGTTTTAATTGTTTGGAAGTTCTAAGACTAAATGTGAAGATTTGTACCTTCCACCATTATTTCTGGGATCAGAATCAGGCTAGTCCCTCGTCCTCAGATAGTGAAGCAAGCTTTGGATTTAGAATCAGGAGTTTTGGGTTCAGATCTTGGCTTTGCCTACAACCTGGGCAAGTCACTTCACTTACTTGAGCCTCAGTTTCCTCCCCTGTAATAAGAGGCAGTTGGCCTAAATGACCCCAAAGCTCTAGATCTGGGATCCTCAGTTTCTGAAGACAACTTTCATGTGCTTCCAATACTCTTATCTGAAGCATCTTCACTAAGCTCCTGGCCAGCCATGATCTTTAGGTAAAAACTGTATATTTGTGAGAGAGTTCCAATTAATTTTTGTAGTTAATCTAAACCTCATATTATTTCTATACTTTTGCTGCCAATTTTCCCCAAACCTATAAAACCAGAAAGTAGCCACCCAGAACTTGGGGCCATTTTGTATTTTTATCTTTTTCACTTTTTGATTTTTGAAATGGGCTTATGGGAATTGGGCAATACAGATGACATCATCCCCATCTGACAGATGAGTGGATGGAACTCAGAAAGGTTGAGACAGAATGGTACTATGGTAAGAATGCTGCTTTTGGACTCAAGGAAACTTGGTTTGAATTAGTCTCGTCACTAAACCTAGCTGGGTCTCAGCTTCCTCAGTTGTAAAATGGAAGGATTGGATGTGCTAACCTCAAAGGTCTCTTCCCATCTCTAGTTCCATGATACTATGATTTACTCAAAGTCATAGACATAGATTTAGAGCTAAGTAGGGTGTCAGGGAACATTTAGTCAGGAGTTCTTAACCTGGATGGACCATGATTTTTTTTAAAGTAACTATATTTTAATAGAATAGAATAATTTAATTTAAAAGAATATTTAAGAGAATAGTCCCTCACTTTGTAATCCTCTATTTTATTTTATCCATGTTAAAACATGCTTCTGGGAAGTGTCCATAGACTTCACTAGACTCACTGCAGGAGGGGCCAGTTCTTGGCCAATTTTATTTATTTTATAGATCTCACACAGATCTTGCCCAATTTTATTTATTTTATAGATCTCACACAGATCTCATTGACAGGCCCAAAATCAGTGAACAATAGAACCAGAAAATAAATTCAGGTCTTCTAAGTTTGAGACTGACTCTTTCTACGATGTGCCTAAATACAGGGGACTGGACAAAATGAACTTGTGAGGTCCCTTATGGAACTTTAAATTCGCCTATTCTATAAGGCTATGAACGTATGATTCTCATTCATTAGCTTTTGATTTATAAATGAGGAAGCTAGGTTTGGGAGAGGGGAAATAGCCCTGCCACAGGAGGGAGCTGTGAGCCCGGGCTGGGAAATAGAAGGATGGAGCATAAAAGCCCTCCCTTCCTAACTCTTGCCTTGTCCTTCCCTAATTGAGGGAGCATCCTTGCTGTTTACTCCTCCGCAGGCAGGGCAAGGAGGGGTCTGGGAAAGCCACATGAGGAGCCCAGACCCCAGCTGTGGCTGAAGAATGTGAGAAAGTCTCTCTTGGCTAAGCAACCCTGGGAAAAATACTGCCCCTTCCTGTCCCTGCCCCTCCCCTCGATCTTACAGGCTGTCTCAACTCTGGACAGCTGCTAGCCTTTGTTGGGCCTCTCGATTTAGGGACACGGGCTCCTAGTATAACCCTGGAAACCGAACTCCTCAAATTTCTCCGAGTTGTCATCTTTTTACTGGTGAAGAATCACAGCATATTAAAGATGGAAAGGATCTTGGAACATAGAGTACCAGAACACGGAAGGACCTGAGCACCTAGAACGTCAGGGACCTTAGAACTTGAAGGAAAGGTAGAAGAGAGAATATCAAAAATGGAAGAGACCTTAAGACATAGAATATCAAACTTGAGGGGACCCTTAGAATATAGAAAGTCAGAGCTAGAAAGAATCTTAGAACACAGAACTTTGGAGCTAAGAGGCTCTCTAATTCATAGAAAGTCAGAGCTGGAAAAAAAATCTTAGTATTTAGAATGCCAGACCTGGGAAGTGTCTTAGAACATATAATGTTCCTTGTAGTGACCTTAGAACAAAACTCCAAGCAAACTTAATATAGAGCATGTCAAAAATGGATGAGACTCTAGGACACATAATGTGTTTCTAGCTGAGGGAGCCCTTAGTCAAGAGAGGATGTCAGAGCTAGAAGGAACCTTAGAACATAGAATGTTGGAACTAGAAGGGACCTTAGAACATGAAATGTTGGAACTGAGAGGATCCTCAGCACATAAAATATCAGAGTGGGGAAGTATCTTAGAATGGTACTTAGAATAAAATATTAAAGGTGAGAGGGACCTTAGAATGCAGAATAGCAGAGCTGGAAGGAACTTTAGAACATAGAATGTTGGAACTGGAAGGGACCTTAGAACACAGAATGCCCTTGGACATTCCCAAAGATCAGAACATAGAACACAGAATGTCAGAGCCTTAGAAATAGCAGCCATGTGACCCTCGGTGAGTTCCTCAGTTTCTCTGTAAAAGGAAGAAGTTGAGCCGGCTTCCACTTTCTGGTTTCCGATATTTTCCCATATGATTTTTAGCTCACAGGGTTCCGTTCAGTTCTCTCCAGTGTTCTAATGAAACTCCAGAGACGTGCCGTCCATTATGCTTGGGGAAGATCCATGAATCATTCATTCATTGTTTCCGCTTTGCATGTCTCTCCTGGATCTCTACCTCCTCCCTCAAGGGACTGGAGAAACTTTGCAGAGAGGCTTGGTGACCTCATAAGCCTGGGTCCGATTGGGCTTGTGGAGAGAGCTGTGGACTTGGAACCCTGGGTCTGAATGTGGGTTCAAGTCTTTTAGCTACTAACGAGCTCCATGATCCTGAGGAGCTTGGGGTCTTCATCTGGAAGAATGACAACCCATAGGGTTGTCTGTAAACTTTCCAGGGTGAGAAAGGCACGAGCAGCCCTATTTGTCCTTCCTTTGTGTTTTCTCCCGCCATCTTTTTCTTTACCACTTGACCATGGTTCACTCAGTTGATCACGTGTTGTTTTTCTCATTCATTTCTCAGTTTTTGACGGTCAGTTATAGTTTTCTTATCTACAAATCTGTAAAATGGGTGAAGGGGGCAGCTGACTTTATGACATCTAAGGTCCCCCAACTCTCAATCTATGAACCTCTTGGGAAGAACCTCAGCCCAGCAGCCAGGAGTTCTGCGTTTTGCTTTCGATTTCATTCTTAGACTCAAACAGAAAAGTTGTTTTCTTTCCAGCTCAGGGCTGTGGATGGGAGAGAATTCTTTGAGATTTTGTTAACGGACCCCAAGAAGGGTAAGTCTTCTTACCCTTGTCCCTCTTGACTTCTGATGTTGGATTCTAGGTTGACGTTTAGGGGTAACCAGTGGTGAGAAGGGACATCCCCGTATCTCTATACTGAAGGGATATTTGAAACTGGGATCCGGATTCAAAGTCTGATTTTGCCATGACATTTTGAGTGACCAAATCATCTCATCTCCCTGGCCTCAGTTTCCTCCTCTGTAAAATGGACTGGCTTGGATAATCTCAGTTCTAGGATTCTGTGATCGATGAACTTGCCTTCCACACTACCTCCCCCTATACACATACCAGGTTCTCCACCCAGCCCCCATCAATGGCTTTTCAGCAAGAAGGACATTTTGTGCTTCTGGCGCAAAGAAATCACAGGGGAGCAAACTGGATTTGTTTGCTCAGACTCCCCTCTCTGCCTCCCAGCTGGGGCCGTGTCAGGCAGAAAGGCTGTGCTTTAGGGAGCCCTGAACACTATTGGAATTGGCATCTCTGTTTGTCCCCTCATCCCCAAATCCTTTAGTCCTCCTCTTCCTCTTTCTTTCATTCTCCCCATCTCCCTTCCTCTTCCTGTGCCCTTCCCTTCTCCCCTTTCTCCTTCCTTTTCCCCTTCTCCTCCTAGACAGCTTCCTCTTCTCCCCTCCTCCTCTGGGACTTCCCTTCCCTCTCTTCTCATTCTCTTCTTACTTCTTTCTTTCCCCCTTTTTTTCTTCTCTTCTTTCTCTGCTTTCTCCTCTTCTTCCTTCCTCTTCATTATAATATAATTGAAGGACCAGTGGCAGAGACCCCAGTGAGAACCTTGGCCCTGCCACTAACTCGCTCTGTGACTTTCCACAAATAATTTGCCCTCTCTCTTCTTCAGTTTCTCCATCTTGGAGTGTTTTGGATGATCTCTGAAAATCACGTCCAACTCAATATTTCTATGATTTCTCTTCTTTGGAGCCAGGTGACCTGAGTTTAAATCCTATTGTGTTACTTCTCTCTGTGACTTTGGGTAGAGGGAATGACTTTCTGGGCCTTAGCTTTCCTTCCTGTAAGATGGAGAATCCCTTAGAGCTCCAGAACCAGAATCTTCTAATCCCTTTCTGAGCCTTAGTTTTCTCATCTGTAAAATGGTGGAATGGGAAAGGATGAAGTAAATGGACCCCTAAGATCCCTTATTCTGTCACTGTACAGGGAAGAGCCTGGATTCAGAATTTCTGGATCTGAGTCCCATCTTTGCCATTCATTCTCTCTGTGTTCTGGGGCAAGTCACTTACCTCCTCTCAGCCTCAGCCATCTGTAAATTTAGTAGATTGGGCTTCAGTCGCGTACCTTTTACCTTTAAATCTCTGATACTGCCAGGAAAAGCGTCTGTCAAGGTGAGGATTTTTGTGTTCTGGCGCCTGATTTGGCCAGAGCTAGGACTAAGTCCCATGGTCTCTCTGGATTTCAGTTTCCTCCTAGAGTTCTATAGCGACATCACTAGGGATCAGGGTTCCCTGAGGACCTGTTAGGGTATATGAAAGACAAGGAATGGCTCCTTCTTCTCCCCCCGCCATGCAAAGCTTAGTCTCAAGGCCCAGAATGTTAGATTTTGAATCTGAAGGAGCCTCAGGAGCCACCTCGCCCAACCCTCTCTCTATCGGGAGCTCAGCCGGGATAAGCTCACTCAGGACCCTTTGGGGTATAAATGGCAGCACTGTGTTATGAGCCCAGCTCTCCCTGTTCCCTCCTCCCTCAATGTCTGGAGATGCTCTTGGCTCCCCATGCTGTGGGATGGAAACTGAAGGTGGGAGGGAGAAGAGCAGCTCCCTGGTGATTGACAGGATTCACGTAGGAAAGGGATCATGGGTGGAACCAGGACACAGTAGGGTCCCTCGGTCGAGCCCGCTTCTTCCAGCGTGGCCGCAAGGTCTGATCTGGGGGAGGTCGGCTCTGACCCTTTCCTGGGGAGAGACACAGCTTGGTCAGGGGTCTGGGCCTTGCGGGTGGTCCGGAGGGGAGGGAGCGATGGGAGCTGGAGCGTGGGGTTGCTGGGAGGTGAGAAGCCTCACCCTGCAGCTGGCTGTTTTCTTTCCAGCTCGGGGCTGCAGATGGGAGAGAGTTCTTTGAGATTTTGGGAACGTGACCCCAAGAAGCACAGCATTCTCTGGACTCCTTCCTGAATGTCCTGACCTCTTGTACTCCTAGTCCCACAGGGGCAGGAACGCCAAGCTGAGCTGATACAAAGCCCTGAAAATGTCTTCGGCTTCTATTAGGGTATCCTACGACCATCAATCTGAAGCTGACGGGTCCCTCCAACTACCCTCCCCTCATTAACAGATGAGGAAACTGAGGCACAGGGAAGGGGCATCATCTAAGTTTGCTCAAAACCTGTATGAATTCCAGTGTTCCACATACCTCTAATAATTCTAGTGGAATAAGGCAGGGATCCACCAGATGGAGAGAAATTACTCCTAGGGAAAAAAATGGAGAATTGGGGAGAGGGGCCACCATGATAGAACATTGGCGACCACCTGATCTGGCTCTACCTTCTCCAACATCCTTGACAACGCTCTCCAGCCGGGAAGATGGACAATAATGGTGAACTTCCAACAGGAATGATCCCAGGCCCACCATTCTAGGAGGCTAAAACTGGACCCTAACTTCATCATTTAATGTCTAAGTTAACTCATTCCGCTTTCCTCCGGTTAGAGCACTCTATCTACGAGCATATTCAGATCATTTTATTAAATGTAAAACTGGGGAGGAATGACTAGCATCTTCAGGCTGTGAAGCAATTTTCAGGGCTGCTTCACCCCACTTGTCACCCCATTCTCACCACAACTCCAACACGGGAAAACCGTCTTGGCAAGTGGGCTAACCCGGGTTGCGGGTAGCCAAGGGGTCAGGGAGTTAGAGGGGTATCCACCCCCAGCACAGAAAGACTTCCCGCCACGAACTGGGCAGATGGGAGTAATTTGTTCCAGCTGCCACAAAGGCAGAAGCAGAAGCCGTGGAGCGCTCACAGCTTAGTTAGACATTGCAATCGCCAAGATCATCCGCTGCCACCCGACTGGTACCAGCCATCCTGACTTTTTTTCCTGCCGCTGGAGGATGATGTCTTTGGAAGCAAAAGCGAGCCTGATAACTAACACTCTGCTTCACTTAAATCCAATTTATGTGCAAATCGAAAAATAGAACCCATACCATTTTACCATTTTTTGCCTACCTCGGAGTCCTGTGGTAATGGGCAACTGACAAAGCGGCAAAACGCTATAGTCGCAACCCTGAACAGTCCAGGCTGAGGGGCCATCTCTTTGCCAGACAGAAGCAGCAGGGGGATACGGCAGTCCCCTGAATGTCTCAGTAGCTTTTTAAGGACCTCACTCGTCACCTCCTGGTGTGAGGAAGGAGCTAGAAAAGGTGCCCCCCCAAATTATCTGCTTACCCGACCCTGGACTACTTCCTATGGCAAGTGGGGGTCCCACCCTGCCTTTAAAATTCCAAATGTTCATATTTAGGCCCAATGTGTGGCGAAGCCTTTGGAGCTTGGACTGGTCTAGTCAGCCACTGTCAGACATACTGTGTGTTAATATGGTGATTTCACTGATCCTCTGAGAATATCCCAAAACCAACCAAAATATAAAATTTCAAAGGGCCAATCACAGCTCCCTGGAGCCCCCATTATAGACCTACCCTACTGACGTTGCTTTATTAATTAATCATCGGGAGTCATTTGAGTCTGATTGTTCAGTTACCTACTAATCTATACTATCCCAGTAAGTCACACTCAAATAGAAAGTGACATCTGCAGCTATATGTTGACTTAGAGAACCACAAATTAACACTATCTATATTGTATTTTTATTTATTTTGTTAAACATTTCTCAATGACATTTCAATCTGGGCCAAACGGCACTGGGGAGTTTTGCTGGCTCATAGCCTGTGAGTTCTGACACCTCTGGTCGAGTTCATCCGAATAGCTTCCTTTTATCCACAAATATTTATGAGACTGTAAATCCTTTTGCTGAAAACCTAAGCAAATTCTATTTACCTTGTTTCCCTGACCCGCTAAGCCTAACAACTCTATCAAAAGAGAAATGAGGTGAGTCTGGCTGTGCCGGCTGACTTTTTGTGAGTGAGATTCCCTTTCAGTCTGTAAGTGACCCAGCCTCATAGAAGGGTATAATTATTGTAGAAAGTCAGAGCTGGGAGGGCCTTAGAACAGGGAATGTCAGGGCTGGGAGGGCCTTAGAACAGGGAATGTCAGGGCTGGGAGGAACTTAGAACAGGGATGTCAGGGCTGGGAGGAACTTAGACAGGGATGTCAGAGCTGGGAGGGCCTTTGATCAGGGATGTCAGGGCTGGGAGGGCCTTAGAACAGGGGATGTCAGGGGTGAGGGAACTTAGAACAGGGGATGTCAGAGCTGGGAGGGCCTTAGAACAGGGGATGTCAGGGCTGGGAGGGAACTTAGAACAGGGGATGTCAGAGCTGGGAGGGAGCTTAGAACAGGGAATGTCAGGGCTGGGAGGGAACTTAGAACAGGGGATGTCAGAGCTGGGAGGAAACTTAGAACAGGGGATATCAGGGCTGGGAGGGAGCTTAGAATGGGGATGTCAAAGGTGGGAGGGAGCTTAGAACGGGGGATGTCAGGGCTGGGAGGGAGCTTAGAACAGGGGATGTCAGAATTGGGAGGGGGCTTAGAACAGGGATGTCAGAGCTGGGAGGGGCCTTAGAACATAGAATGTCAGAGCCCTGAGAGCACACTTTTCATTTGCATTAACATTTTCTCCAACACTTTCTTAAGCCTAGAAATCAACAAAACAAAACAAAAAATATCAATAAATTATTTGTAGCATCTGCTGATTTCAAAGGTATAAATATTCAAACTGAAAATTTAACCATCTTTCTCCACTTGGAGCTGGCTCCCACACAAAGCTCATCTTCCTTTACAGTCTACATCCTTTTTTCTACCTCCTCTTCACAAGCTACCCTGATCCCTTCCAAGGGATCTTCCTAACCAAGGACTCCTTTCTCCCTTTCACCACTTCAAGCTGGCCTTTTTGTGTTGTCGGCCTCTAGGCGAGTCATTTGAACTTGCTCAGCCTCAGTTTGCTCATCTGTCAAATGGGAATAATAGTAATAGCACTTATTTCCTGGGGTTGTTGTGAAGACCTAATGAGATAACTTGTACAGAGCTCTGCAAACACTAAAACTCTCTATAAATACTAGTTATTATTATACATACACCATTCTACCTCCTTTTGATACTTGAAAGAGCTGTAATTTCTTCAGTTTAAGTACTCTCTTCACCAATTCAAATTGCCCACTTCCACACCTCAATGGATTGCCCTATAAGTCACTATGTTTGGTGTGTGTGTGTGTGTGTGTGTGTGTGTGTGTGTGTGTGTATGTGTGTGTAAATTCCATCTTCACCTGCCCTTCAGCTGCTGAGGATCAAATGATTGCTTTCTAAATCTTAACACAATATTTAAAAGTCTACAAGGTCATAGATTTAAAGCAGGGACCTCAAAGACCATTTAGCCTGAAGTTTACAGATGTGGAAACTGAGGTCCAGAGTGTCTAAAGTCACAAGGGCGATAAGCAGCAAACAAAGAGGGAGGTTCTTTGATTCCAGATCCATCCCAGAGGTCCTATCACTGTCTTCTGTGATTTGGCAAAGTTTCCACTCATTTCCCAAGTGTGGATAGATCAGTATCCTTTAAGGTTTGTATATTCCTCAAAGGAAACTTGGCTCTGAAAAGCAGAAGATGGGACCAATCCTTCCCAGCTGCTGGATACAGACAAACCTTCCACTTTCCCATCTGTGGATGGAGTGGAGAGACTTGTGTGTAGAATGAATGCAGGAACAGATAGATGCCACGGATGGAGTGGACAGCGAGATGCTAGAAGCAGCCCTTTCTCATCTCCCCAGAAGTTGATTAAGAATAGTCTATGAGAAGAACATCCAGCTTTCTAGTGCTCAGATTGGGCAGGAAGCCACGGCCTTGAGCGGTGGCCAGCCTTTGAATGTCTCCCACGTGGTGGCCTCCTGGAAAAAGGATTTCATAGCAGCTGTGAAGCCTGCCTTTGTCACAGCCATGAAAACAAAAACAACAACCACTGGCCACCCACTCCTCTAGGTCCAGCCTTTCAGCCTCCTCTCTGGTCTAAGTCTGTGGCCAACATCAGGAACCACCTTCCTCTGGGTCTTAGCTTTATCATGTATGAAATGAAGGAGTTAATTAGGAGGGGATGGCATTTCCAGAAATTATTAGCATAATAGAAACAATACATTTTTAGCTTAAACATCAGAAAAATATTTTTTTACAATGGATTATAATAAATTTTGGGGTCCTTTCCAGATCTAGTAATCCAAGTTTCTGTCTCTATTTCCCTTTCTCTTCTCTGGCTTTATTTCTCTTACATACATACATATATATATATATATACACATACAAATCATCTTTGTCTTCCCCCCATCCATTTCTCCCTCTCACTGTCTCTATCTCTATCTCCTTTTTCCCTATAGTCTTTCCAAATATACATTAAGATCGTTTTCAACATTCATTTTTGTAAAACTTTGTGTTCTAAATTTTTCTTCCTTTCTCTCTTCCCTCTCTCCTCCCCAAGACAGCAAGCAATCTGATATAGATTAAATACATGTGATTCTTTAAAAGCTATTTCCATATTTGCCATATTGTGCAAGAAAAATCAGACCAAAAGGGAAAAAATACAATAAGGAAAAAAAGATGAAAGTACTATGCTTCCATCCACATTCATTCTCCACAATTCTCTCTCTGGATGGGGATGATATTTTTCATCCCAAGTCTATTGGAATTGCCTTGAATCAATGCATTGTTGAAAAGAGCCAGGTCCATCAGAGTTGATCATCACATAATCTTGTTTCCGGTTACAATGATCTCCTGGTTCTGCTCATTTCACTTAGCATCAGTTCATGTGGATCTTTCCAGATGTTTCTGAAATCTGCCTGCTGATCATTTTTTATAGAACAATAACATTGCATTACCTTCATATACCATAACTTATTCATCCAGTCCCCACTGATGAGCATCCACTCAATTTCCAGTTCTTCATCACGACAAAAAGAGCTATTATAAATATTTTTGCACATATGGGTCCTTTCTTCTTTTAAAAAAATAATCTCTTTGGCATACAGACCTATAGTGAGACTGCTGGATCAAAGGGCATGCATAATTTTAATGCTCTTTGGGCATAGTTCCAAATTGCTCTCCAGGATGGTTGGATCATTTCACAACTCCACTAACAATGCATAAGGGTACCATTTTTTTCCACATCTTTTCCAACAATTATCCTTATCTTTTCCTGTCATCTTAGTCAATTTGGGAGGTATGAGGTGATATCTCGGATTGTCTTAATTTGCACTGCTCTAATCAATAATGATTTAGGGCAATTTTTTTTCATATATTTCTATCTCCTCCCCTCTCTCTCTTCCTCTAGATCTGTCTCACATACAGACCACAACCTATGAGTCTTTTTCTCTGAGAATCGTCAATTCTGTAGCATAATCCATCAATGGACAAGCATTTTATTTGTAGGCTCGTAGATTTAGAGCTGGGGGGACATTTAGACCAATCCTCCCTGATTTCACAAAGACTTGGTGTTATAGGGATTTAAAAAGTAGAAGGAAAGATTTGAACACCAACATGGAAACCTCAAAGTCAGCACTCTCAACTACTTTGTATTAAAGTGCCTACTCTACACTGGGTACTGTCCAAGGTGCTGCTGATACAAATTTTAAAAGTGAGACCTTTCTTGACCGTCCAGAAGCTTATAGTCTACTGAATAAATAAATGAAAAAGCATTTACAAAAACTTATTTTGGGCAAGGCTCATGAATGGAGATAATTAAATATAGACTAGGATGTGAAATAAATTCACATTAATTGGAGGAAGGAGAAAGGACACTAATAATTGGACTAAGTGTTTTTCTCTGGGTGGACTGGTGGTTAGGGTGTAGATACCATGAAATTACTGGCACCCAATAATACCCTCAGGTTACAAGGAGGGTCTCACGTATATTACCTGATGTTTGATGCATGGATCATTATCCTCATTTTATAAATGGGATTTGTAAGCAGAAATGACTTGTCTGAAGCTAGTAAGTGGTGAAACTCGGACTTACACCTGGAATCTTTCCTGCATGAGCAAAGTTTCCAAGAATTAGAAAACACTAAATTGTCAGGCTTGCTTATACCTAAGGATCCTTGAGCCTGGAGCAGGATTGTATCCATCAGTCCCTTTCTTGTCCCTTTTGAGGTGCCAACCACTGTGCCTCCCTACTCTCCACACCTCCAGAGTGCCTTACCTGTAGCAGAATTTGTCTCTATTGCAAGTCTTTGGCCGGTTCCTAGGCTCTCTACCAAAGAGGAATATTTTGGGGTTTGGTGGGGAAGTGCTGGACTTGGGGTCAGAACTACCAGGGTCAGAACACCTCAGGTAGTTTTGGGTCTGCCCCTTACTAGCTATGGGATCTTCATTTGTCTTGGTATCAGTTTCCTTATCTGTAAGATTTTATTTCTCTTCTCAAACTGTGATTTTGCCTTCTGGTGAGAGAGTATCTTTTTTAAATGCAAAGCAGCAACATCCTGAAAGTTTATTATCTGAGAGCTTTGCCTAGGACATTGAAAAGTGACGTGCCCAGAGTCACACAACCAGGAAAGCCAGACTTAAACTACCAAGTCTTCTTGGCTCCAAAGCCAGCTCTCAGTACCACACAGGCTCCCATACTACCCATCTGTAAAATGGGAATAAAAATGCCTGTATTAGCTGCCTTATGGGACTATTATGAGGATCAGATGAAACAATGTGAATCAAAGTGGTTTGAAATAATAAAATGTTTTATTAGTGCCTATTATAATTACTTTATGGGCTAAAAGATTTCAAGTTTAAGACTTTCTGGATTGAGTAGGGAATTTCTCTCTCCCTCCCACAGTGTAGCATGTACCTTGGAGAGAGATGATCGGCATGATGAGCTACCTTATTTCTGAACAACGTCCTACCTACTACTAAGAGAGTAAGGTCATACAGATCCATGGAAAGACCTAGGACAGGGGTCCTCAAACTATGGCCAGTGGGTCAGATGCAGCAGCTGAGGACGTTTATCCCCCTCACCCAGAGGTATGAAGTTTCTTTATTTAAAGGCCCACAAAACAAAGTTTTTGTTTTTCCTATAGTCCAGCCCTCCAACAGTCTGAGGGACAGTAAACTGGCCCCCTATTTAAAAAGTGTGAGGACCCCTGACCTAGGAGGATAAATGGGATTGCTTATTCAGCAGCCATCAAAAATGCATACCTACCAGAGGATAATCTTAACTTTAGGATGGCATTATGAATCTTGGATGGGGAGGATCGATTTTGTAGTACTTTGTGGGAAAGAAAGATTCACCAGATTGGCAAAGGATTGCCTTGCTTACCACCCAAAGTTTAGCTCTTTCTGAAGGGAGGTGTTGGCTCTTGAAATGCATTGTGTTTTCTTTATTTAAGTGTCTGGTGAGTTTTTTGTGCTCTTGAAATAGAATAAAGGTAAAATAAAGGTTGATACGTACTGAATTTGTTTGCATCATCCAGTGGGCTTGGTCAGAGCCTGAGAAGCACTTTTACTCACATTTGGAGAATTCTAGATACAATACACTCATACTTGTTTGAGAGATTTCCTGGAATACCTACAGATGGGGGAAATTAGTCAAAGAGAGAAAGTGACACTCCTGGAGTCAGCCTCAGGGATTGAACCTGGTCTGTGTGAACCAATAATCTTGATTCTTGGCCTTTGGTTATGGATTACCTCCCAGTTCTCACATTCCTTGTTCTAAGCCCCTATCTACCTCTGATATTCCCTATTCTAAGATCTCTCTCAGCTCTAACCTTTCCTCTTTTAAGCTCCCTCCCAGCTCAGACCTTTCTTGTTCTAAGACATGGGTCCTCAAACTTTTAAAATAGGGGGCCAGTTCACTGTCCCTCAGACTGTTGGAGGGCCAGACTAGAGTAAAAACAAACACTTTATTTTGTGGGCCTTTAAATAAAGAAACTTCATAGCCCTGGGTGAAGGGGATAAATGTCCTCAGTTGCTGCATCTGGCCTGCTGGTCGTAGTTTGAGGACCCCTGTTCTAAGGCATTCTCTATTCTAAGATCTCTTCCAGCTCTAACCTTTCCTGTTCTAAGCTCCCTCCTAGCTCAGGCCTTTCTTGTTCTAAAGCCCCTCCCAGCTCTGACATTTCCTGTTCTAAGGATCCTCCAAATTTTTACATTGTCTGTGCTAAGCTCCCTCCCAGTTCTGATATTCCCTGTTCTAAGCTTCCTCCCAGCTCTGACATTTCTTGTTCTAAGGTCCCTCCAGCTCTGACATTCTATATGCTCAAGTTTCTTCTGGTTCTATTTATGGCCATATTTCAAGTGTTTGATGGTTAGAGGGCTACGAGCTGAGTTTCTCACCTGCCAGTCCAAGCTCCTAAGCACCAGACAACCCTTGTGTATGATTATTATTTACTCATTAGTTTGTTATTATTGTTTCTATTATTATTGAATACAGAGCACTCCAAGGCCATTAGGAAGACAGTGAGGAGCAGTGGAGGAATCCAGTGGGGATAGGTAGCCCACTTACACCTTGGCACTGTAGTGCATTAATTTGGGGAGTGGGAAATAGCTGCAGTTGTTATTCTTGTTTCAGCTTGTATATATATATATATATATATATATATATATATATATACATGTATTCACACATATTCACATACATACATACATATATGTGTATGTGTACATATGTATATGTGTATTGTATATATACATGTGTGTGTATATGTATGTATGTATGTATGTATGTATATGACACAGCCTAGAAATTTTGGTAAAATAATTTCTGGGAGAAAGCTGGAAACTTTCAGCCACGAGCTGGAACATCTTGGAAGAGAGAGCTGTGTTAGTTTAAGAAAAGGATAAATCACTTTAACACATTTTTCATGGGTTGGTCAACTTACCATCTTGGGGAGAGGGTGGGGAAAAGGAGGGGAAAAACTGGAACAAAAGGTTTGGCAATTGTCAGTGTTGGAAAATTACCCATGCATATAACTTGTAAATAAAAAGTTATAATAAAAAAAAAAAGAAAGAAAAGGATAAATCACTGCAGTGGGAAAGTAGGGCATGAAGGGAGGAGGCATCTGTGGAAACTCTTAAGGGTAGTTCTGGTGCTGGGAGTTTTACTAAGAGGCTCTTCAGTCCAACTTTAGTGGGACCTCTGATTGGGCTGTGAGTCAGATGACTTCATTTCTTGTCCTGGCCCTCGGGCTTGAGAAGTCACAGGAACATGTGCATAGGAAGGTTAAAGCCCTTCTTTGGACCTCAGCTTTCTTTTTTATAAAATGAGGGGGTTGGGTTGCAAAATATCTAAGGCTCCTTTGAGATCTTTGATCACGTGAGGATAGGGTGTGGTTGGTTCCCGGCCAAAAAAATATGCTCTTGAGGGGCATTTAAACTTGGATTCAATGTGCTCTCCAGCCCGAATCCAAGCTACCTCTCCAACATCCTTTTCACATACTCATTCCGGCTAAACCGGATTTCTTGTTGTTCCTCAAGCCTGAAATTCTAAAATCCTGTCTCTAGGCATTTGCTCAAGCTAGTTCCTCCATTAGCTGTGAGCCCTTTAAGACCAGGGATTGTTTCTTAGCCCTTTCCCATCTTTTTTGAAGTCCTGGTGTTTGGCACAATGTCTTGTACATAGGAGGTGCTTAATAGATACCTGATGACTTGACTAGTTCTGATGTGTCTTTCAAAGAATCTTGTATGATGTTGCTATAGGCATGGGACACACTTTGTTGGAGGAGAACCTCTGGGGAATCATTTTGCTCTCCTGAGTAAAAGACATTTTTATAGTCAATAAACAATAGGCTCAAGGGGGATTTTGCTTTCTTTCTAACTGGCAGTGTAATTGGGTGGCTGTCATGAGCTGCTAGAAAATAATTTTTTGTGAAAACCTACCTACCTGTTGCCTTTTTCATCAAGGATGCCTTTCTATATGTGCAAATTATTTTCATAAAGGTTTTTTTTCTAACGGAGATGAGAAAATAGAGATAAGGGTCAGGAGTTACTAATATTTTCTCTTATTTAGTCTTTAAAAAATGTCTTTTTTTGCATTACCTTCATTTCCAACTCTGTCCCTGTACAGGGAATTACTGACTAATATTTTCTTCGTCACTTTTTTTGGGATTTTAAGTGACAATAATGTCTATGATGCTGGGGATCATTTGGAGTCTTTTCTTTTTTCAGGTATCTTCAGAACTTATCTCTTGGGACCAACAAGATTTGTCACATCAATAGCTTGAGACACTAACCATTGAGTCATTTTTGAATCATGTGTGATGCTTTGTGATCCCATTTGGAGATTTCTTGGTGAAGTCACTGGAGTTCTTTCCACTACTTTCTCCAGCTCATTTTACAGATGGTAACTGAGGTAAGTAGGGTTGATGGATTTACCCAGGGTCACACAGTTTCTGAGGCCAGATTTGAACTCAGGAAGATGAGACTTCTTGATTCCAAGCCTAATGCTCTATCCACTGTACCACCTAGCTGCCCCTTTTCAAATGCAGACCTTACTTCTTTTGAGCCATGTTGTTGAGAATATTAATTTTCATCATTTTCCATCAGAAAGTCCATGTCCCTCTGTCTTTGTCCCTTCTTCATCTTCTTTATTGCCAACTACTCGAAAAGATGTCATCTTCTCTGCCCTGGTGTTTAGCACAATGTCTTGTACATAGGAGGTACTTAATGATGACTAGTTACTGATGTATCTTTCAAAGAATCTTGTATGTCTACTAATGTTTCTCTCATGCTCTGGAGTCTTCTCTGCCTCCCTATTGCTCCAATATCAAGACTAAAGATAGATATACGTCTTGGTAAATGGGTTAAGCCTCAGGAATTGGCACGGGGTGTGGTAGAAAGACCCATGGGTTGGCAGCAAGAAGGCATTATTTGAATTCATGGTGCTTTCATTTATCACGGAGCTGGAAAAGTCCATTTTCTGCTCTGAGGCTCTCTCGGCTTCAATGACCAGGCCTGTTAAAATGAAGGGGTTAGTCTAAATGACCTTTGAGATCTCCTTTTCCTCTAATTCCTCTGATCCAACTCTCCTAATTCCTCACGGGCTAATGATTTTTTTTTCTCTTGGAAGATCAAATTGTTCATTAGCAGCTCTGAGAGAGAAATGAGAGTCAGTGAGAGAATGCGTGACATGCACGTCAATCCAAGATTGCTCCTTGAAAAATGCTCCGAAGGGGAGGAGGTGAAAGGGAGCAGAGCCTGGAGCTAATGCTCAAAATAGTTTGAAGATTAATTCTTCTAAAGCACAGCTAGGATCATGACTTGGGAGAGAAATCCATGGCCCCAGGTCCCAAGCACTGGGATTATTGGAGTAGGCTCACTTTGGGGGGAGAAGTTTCTCTCAAATAATCCTATCTTTTTTAGGATTATTATGTCCCCAACCAGAGTGCATTCTGGGGTGATCTTGCAGAATACAGTTTGTATCTGGGACTCCACAGACATGGGGGAAAGGGTCATTGGATCCCATAGAAGCACTCAGAATAATAACTCATATACAGAGGGCAGGACATTTTATATTCTACCCCACAAAAAATATAAATACACAGAAGAGGATTCAGTTAAGTAGTGCTATAGATAAAATGTTTGATTTAAAATCAAGAAGACCCTAATTCAAATCCTGCTTTAGATAATTACTAGCTAGATGACTCTAAGCAAGTCTTTTAATCTTTATCACCATTTCCTCATCTTTAAAATGGAGATCGTAATAGCACCTACCTTCCAAAATTATGAAGACTCAAATGAGATATTTATAAAATATTATGTAAATGTTAGGTTTTTTTGAAGGTAATTGGAGTTAAGTGATTTGCCCAAAGGGTCACACAATTTTTAAGTGTCTAAGACCTTATTTGAACTCAGACCTTGCTGATTTCAGGGCCACTGCTCTATCCACTGTGCCACCTAGATGTCTATTATTATTTGAAATGCAGCAAAACACAAAAAATACTTGGAATAGTCTATAAGCAATCAATATAATTCTCCTCCCACTCCAAAAAGTCCCACTTTTCCTAGGGAACTAAAGTCATCCAGATTCATAACATTGCCCTGTGTCTTAGATTCCCCCAGAAGGGAAGAATTACCTCAGTGTCCTAGATAGGTAATTCCCTTCCCAAATGACTTGTAGCATCCCAATAACTCAACTAATAAGAACCATAAAGTTCAAGTCTCTTGTTCTACCATATTGAAGCTGGAGTTCTTTGCCGGTCTTCCCACATGACCTTGTTCTCTCATCAAGAGGCACACTGCTCAAAAAATTGACTTTCTTTCAATAGAAGGGTGATGGATCCTGAGCTCTAGAACTGGGGCTGCTGGTGAAATAACCCCAGAAACTGGTGTTGCCCAAGAATTCTCCCGCCTCCCCTTTATCTTCCAAGAAGTCTAGAATCTGGAATTGAGATGCCCAAGAAAACCCTCTCTACCTCCTCTCTTTAAGAAGCAAGGGTCTAGGAGCCTTTCATTTTTCTGGCAAGAATATGATTCTATTAAATCATAGAATAGATACAACATAGTTGTATTTCAGCAAAGCATTGGGCAAAGGCTTTCATGACTGATTCTCAGTTGAAAATTGTTCTCTATAAAATTACAGTGATCTCAGGGCAGCTAGGAAGCACAGTGGATAGAGCATCAGCCCTGAAGTCAGGAGGATCTGAGTTCAAATCTGGCCTCAGACACTTAACTTTTACTAGCTGTGTGACCCTGGGCTAGTTACTCAATTCCAATTGTCTCAGCAGAAAGAAAGAAAGAAAGAAAAGAAAGAAAAAAAAGAAAAGAAAGAAAGAAAGAAAGAAAAGTAAAAAAGAAAGAAAGAAAAGAAAGGAAAAGAAAGAAAAAGATTACAGTGATCTCTTAATTGCTAAATCTGAGCGGTTTTTTTTCCCCTCAGTCACCTTTCTTGCCTTTAGTGAATCAAAGTGATCACAGACAACAGGACTAAGAGCCATATTTAAAGTTTTCAGAGAAGTTGATTTTAACTGACAAAGAGAGCTATTGAACAACAGAATGGATTGTCTCATGAGGTAATGAGTTCCTCATCACCTCATCTCTTCAAGGAGAAGTTGGAAGATCATTTTGTGGGATGTTACAGGGGCAGTTTCTATTTCGGTATGATGCTTTTAAAAGTATCTTTCATCTCTAAGACTATATGTGTATATATATATATATATATATATATATATATATATATATATATATATATATATATATATACCATCATCTAAGCCTGGCTTAGAGATCACTGGGAGATATTTGGATTGGATTGTGGTTCTGTGGGCAGAGTTCTGAATTCCCTCTTTCCATGTCCTGTAGCTATTTCTGGAGCTCCATTTGGACAATTTTCCTGCATACAGGCCCAGGAGATGAATTAATGACATTGATTTTTTTTTTTTTTTAGTACATACATCAGAACTCTGTGATGCAATGGGAAAAGTGTTCATTTTGGTGTCATAGGACCTGAATTCAAATTCTGGCTCTTCCACTTACTTCCTGTGTGACCCTGGGCAAGACCTTTAGACCTCAGCTTTCTCATGGGTAAAGTGAAGGGGGTTGGGACATCCCTTATAAGTCCATTCTTCTATGATCTTATGAATAGACATTAATGGGTGGGAATTGTACCTTTCAAAATAGTCCCTTTCAGAGACTGCCATTTTCTCAGTCTCTCTGAAACTTGCCTTTAGAGCTGGTGGGAAGAAAGTTGATCCTTTCTCCCATACTAGCTATGTGACTTTGGACAAGTCACTAGATTTCCTTAAGCTTCAGTTTTCCCATCTTTAAAATGGGGATAATAATAACACCTACCTCGTGGGATTATTGTGAGGAATATATGAGTTAAAGCACTTTACATGAAAGATCTATATAGTGAGCTAGTACTGTTTGGAAGAGCCGTCTGGGTCTCAGTTTCCCCATCTGTAAAATGAAAAGGTTTGGAGTTGGATCTACAGAGAATCATGGGATATGTGGTGAAAGACATAAGGTTTGGATTCAACTACTGGTGATTATATTTACTGATTGTGTCAGTGTAGATGTCTTTAAGCCTCATATCTAAAATGGAGTTGAGGATTACTCTAACTACTTTACAGAGTTGTTGGGAGATCATTCAATGACAGACTAAGAAAGTTTGGATTTAGCAGAAAGATGTTGTCCTAGGAACTGGGAGGATGGGTTCTGCAGCGTCCTTGGGGTTGACAGATGTCCACCGTCCTGTTGGTGATGGCCGGGGTGAGTATGATGAGGCGAAGGAGGTCTAGATTTGGAGCCAGGAGAGCTGAGTTCAAGGGTTGGCTCTCATTTCTTAGCTCTGGAGCCCACATCAGCTCACCATGACCTCATCCACTAAAATGGGGCTGACAATGCTCTTTCCCACCTACCTCACCCGTCTGGCGGATGGATACTGCTTTGGGCAAAGTCCGGAGCCCCTTAGGAGTTCTGCAATCATCCTGGTTCTCGGCGCGTCCCACTACCTCCCACCCCTCAAGAACCACTGACAGCTGTCACGGTTGAGTTCTCGTTTCTGCCATCAAGTGGATTGCGGCTGGGGTGCATCAGGGGCTACGCAACTCAGATGTCGCCAACCGCCTGACTGGTGACAAGGTTTCCATTGTCAGCCTTGAGGAGAGAGGAGAGGGTTACTATGGAAACCAGAGGATAATACCCACTTACAGCCTTCTGCCTGCAAGGAGCTTTTCGGATCGGGAGGGGGCTTCAGTCTATTGGCTTCTTTGATGGACTCCATGGTCCCCCTGCCTCCAGGTCCTGCTGGTGAGCTCATTTGAAAGCAAAGTGCTAATAACCTAAAACACCTGGCTCCTCTCTGCAGCCAGTGCATCCTGCCCTCAGGAGAAGCAGTGAGGGGGAGAGATGACTGACATCAAACATTTCCTTTCAACATTTGTTGACAACTGGTCCAGCAAAGAAAAGTTCGGTCCTAATTCCCATGAGTGGCTCCATAGTGAAAAGAGACTGAGTGGGGAGACTGAGGCTCTGGGTTCAAACACTCTCTCTCACACTGACTAATAAGAGGATCTCTTTTGTATGTACCTATAAATGCCCAAGTCTTACTATGATTTTTTTTTTGGCGAGGCACTAGGGATGAAGTGATGTGTTCAGCTAGTGAATGTTAAGTATCTAAGGCTGGATTTGAATTCAGGGCTGGTGCTTATTGGGTTATTAAGGCTTCAAATTGCACCGAGACTTTTTGGACACTTCCATATGCATATGCTGGGTTGTGAAGTATTGGACATGGAGTCAGGAAAATGCAAAGCCTTTTCATATACTTCCTAGCTGTATGATCCTGAGCAAGTCACTTAAACCTCTGTTTCCTCATCTCTAAAATGGGGATGCCAATAATAGCACCTGCCTCACAGGGTTGTTGTGAAGAATAAGTACTTCACCAACCTGAAGTGAAAGTGTCAGCAAATGCTAGCTATTGTTCTAAAAAGGAAGCTTCCTGAGGGCAGGGATAGTTTTATAATCTTATTTATAAACCAAATGCTTAGAATTGTGTCTCAAAGAAAGTGCTTTAAAAAATATTTGTTGATAAATTTGTTATGGTTGCCAGTGCCTAGAACCAAGCTTGACACACAGTAGGCACTTAATAAATTGATTGATGATGCCATTATGATACCATCACAAGTGTAGGCTCTGGAATCAGAAGACCTAGGTATCATTTACCAGGGGTGGAATGAAACGCAGATCTTTGATGAATAAAAGTTTTTTATATAGCTATTATTCATTTTGTAAAGCATTTTTATAAATATTATCTCCTTTGATCTCCTAACAACCCCGGAAAGTAGATTCAAATCCTACAGATGATATTTACTACTTGTGGTATTGGATAAAATATTTCCTAAAGCTCATTTTCCTCATAAGGAAAAATAAATTTGAACCCAATGTCTTCCTCATATGGAAAAATAAGCTTGAACCCTAAGGTCTTTTCCATCTATGGGCCAATGTGCCATTCGTTTTGTCACATGATTTCTCAATCATGGTTTCTCACCACCTCATTTGTTGATACTAGGACTCTGTTTGACTTCAGCCAAATGGCTCCATCTCTCTGGTCCTCAACTTCCTTATCCCTAAAATAAGGGGATCGAGCTGGTCAGAGATGTAAAAGCCATGTCACTGGGGAATGTTTGACAAAATAAATAAAAATACAATACAACATAAATAATACTAATTTGTGGTTTCCTAAGTCAATATGTGGTCAGCAAGCTCTTTCTCTTTCTGTTTGATACAACTGGGCTAGACTTGAGGTTCTTTCCAACTCGTCTCATCCAGATCTACTCTGCTCTTAACTAGAGGTTTATGAGGTTCTGAAAAAACTTCCTTCTATTAAGTTCCTTCTTTGATGGCTCATCTGGCCATGGGTTGGTATATTATGGCTGGGTATATGCGTTATATACTTTAGCTTCCCTTGCCCTCAGTTTGCTCATATATAAAAACAGAGAGCTGAGTCACAAGATCTGTATAAAATTATTACTTTGTCAGTTTTGAAGGCTAAGCCAGCAGGACACAAACTGCCAAGTCCTTCCAAGTGGGAAAGACTTAGAGTGCAAGTCCAGTGATGAGCCAAGAGATAAGAAGGATTAGTGAAAAGAACAACTCACCCGGAAGCTGTGGACCTGGAGTCAAATCCTGAGTCAGCCGGTGCCTACTGGGATGACTGGCCAGATTTCTCAGACTTGAGTGTGCCTGAGCTTTCTCATCTGTAAAATGAAGGCATTGAACCAGGCGCCTTTCAGCTCCAAATATGTGATTTTTGACAAAATATTTATTTTTTTCTGCCTCATTTTCCTTATCTGTAAATGACAAAGTGGGATCAGATTACTTTGGAATGCCTTTCAAATACTTGACCGTGTGACTTTGGGTATCATTTGATTTATCTCCCTAAGCCTCAGTTTCTCCCTCTGTAAAACAAGATGGCCCCTGAGGTTGCATTTATAGCTTCTAGGACCTTCTAGCCACATGACTTTTTTGAGGAGCAGAGTATTTTAGTTTGGAGGAAATCATCACCAAAAGGTCGAATACAAGGGGGATGATTTGGAGCAGGGATAAGGGAAAGTATAGAAACTCAGAAAATATGCAGGACTGATCTTTACCAGAGGTGGAATGAAACACAACTCTTTGAAGAAAAGAAGTTCTTTATATAGCTATTATTCATGTAACACTTAAAGTTTGTAAAGCATTTCTACAAATATTATCTCCTTTGATCTCTCAACAATCCTGGAAGTAGGTGTTAGTATTATTTCCATTTTGCAGATGAAAAAATTAAGGTAAATAGTTATTATTCCTATAGCACTTAAAGTTTGTAAAGCATTTTTACAAATATTGTGTCCTTTGATTTCCCAACAATTCTGGAAAGTAGATGCTAGTATTATTTCCATTTTGCAGAAGAAAAAAATAAGGTAAATAGCTATTATTCCTGTAGCGCTTAAGGTTTGTAAAGCATTTTTACAAATATTGTCTCCTTTGATCTCCCAAACAACTTTGGAAAGTAGGTGCTATTATTATTTCCATTTTGCAGATGAGGAAATTGAGGTAAATAGCTATTCTTCACATAGTACTTTAAGGTTTGCAAAGCATTTTTATAAATATTATCTCCTTTGATCTCCCAACCATCCTGGAAAGTAGGTGCTATTATTATTTCCATCTTGCAGATGAGGAAATGGAGGTAAATAGGTAAAGTTAAATGACTTGCCCAATGCCTTAGCTACTAAGAGTCTTTCTGATTCCAGCTCCCCTAGCAGCTTAATTTCTCAGCTCTCCATTTGATCCAATTTCTGCTTCAATTAAGAGTACCCTTCCCAGGCAACCTGAAAGGTGGCCAAAAGAATGAGGGAGCCAAGAACTTGTCTATGGAAGGACTGTTGAAGGAATGATGATTTACTGGGAGAAGAGAACATGGTGTTAGGAAGGAAGGTAATAACTATCTGTAAACATTTGGATGAGAAATTATAATGTGGTTTTTTTTCCTTGGCCACAAGTGGCAGATCCATGGGTAGAAGTTTACGGCATCATAGATTCAGGACTGGGAGGGATCGCAGAAGCCATCCAGAGTCATGTCTCATCAGTTGCTTTGCTTGGTTTCAACCTCAGTTACTTCATCTCTTCCCCAGGATAAGCTCATCCCCTGAAGTCTCATCAACATGGAGACTAATCGAATTTTGATATTCAATCTCTCCTTGGCATCCTCAGGTCCCTTTCCTCCAAGGCTGGAAGACTAGAAGGCAGTTTCTTTTCTTTATAGAGACAGGGCTCAGCCATTTTCCTATTTACTTCATCTTCCACTGGATAGTAAGTGGGATTTGAATTCAGATCTTTGAACTCCAGAATCAATGCTCTTTCCACTATATCAAATAAGAGGCAGTTGGGGTTCAAATTAAGGAACAATTGGTTAAGTTAGAGCTGTCCGAAAAAGGAACTGGGCTGTCTTGAGAGGTGATGGAGGGCTTCAATTGAGCACAGGTGAAAAAAACATGTGCCGTTGATACTGTATCTGGGGGATGCTACATAGGCTTGAACTAGGAGAAATTAAGAGACCTGGATTCAAATCCCAGCTCTGTCCTATATTACTTCCAAGATCGGGGACCTTCTACTCTCTGGGCCTGAGTATCCTAATCTGGACAATGAGGGGATGGCCTTTAAGTTCTGGTTACAAATCTGGGACCCCGTGACCTCTCAGGTCCCTTTCAACCAATGCCGAGTCAGGTCAACAGAGTTGTGAGATACAATGATAGGTAGACAGACCCAGGGATTACCAGCCTAACGGGCCTTCAGCACTTTTTCTGTAATAAAATCCTGTTAAAATCAATTGCCTCAGTCTTTTACCATTCTGTAGGAATCAGCAAATAGGGAGAAGTGTCTAAACTCAGTAGGGGAAAGACAGAAACCATTTATGCTCACCTTGAAGCTTGTCCTTGGAGCTCTGATTTTGTTCTGGTGGGTGATAGAATATCAGATATGGAGTGTCAGAGCTGGGAGGGAATCTAGGACATAGAAGGTCAAAGCTGGGAGGGAGCTTAGAACAAGGGATGTCAGAGCTGGGAGGGAGCTTAGAACAGGGATGTCAATGATAGGAAGGGCCTTAGAACATGTAATATTAGACTTGGGACGACCCTTAGAATAGGCAGTGTCAGAGCTGGGAGGGACTTTTGTGATCATCTCGCTTACACCTTTTTACTTTATTGAATTTTATTCTTAAATTATTTTTATATACAATTTTATCCCTACTCTGTTCTCTACTATAATCATAATCATATTGCATTTAGAATAAAAAACATACATTAACTCACTCACAACAAAAACAACAGATTCCCTTTGGATCCCCTTCTAGTTCCCTTGCTTGTGCATTTGCATCATCATATGGAAATTTCCCCCTCCCTCCTCTATGTGACTGTATCACAATCAATGCTACTTCTACTCCAGCTTTCCTTTGCTCTGCTTAATTTCGTGTCCTTCCTAATAGCCCCGTTATCTTCCCCTGTCCTCATCAAGGATGTCTCAGCATGGTGTGGAGGTGACCTTGTCCTCAGAGAAGGGGCTGATCAGTGGAAGGCGAAGCTCTGCTTGGTCCTTCTGAGACGGAGAGGTGGGAACGGGCCCTGTGATGTGCTGAGTGTTCTCTCTCCAAACCATGATAAACAGCCCAATCCTTCCCTTGTGAAAATGATCTGTTACATGAGAGAGGATCTGAAAAAGTTCTGGCCATTGAGGATCGCTCATCTTGGAAAGTGCCTGAGTCACTGACGTTCATGGTGATGGAAGCTTTCCCTCCCTCTCTCATCCTGTCCTTGCCATCATCCTGAGATTCTTTCTCTTATAAATCTTCCCCTTCTCATGGATTGGGCACTCGGTGGCCCTTTATCCAGAGGCAGTGCTGGGGTACCAGAAAGAGCCCGGACTTGTGTTCAGAGAAGCAAAATGAAGAGTTTGAACCAGAGCATGGTATCTGTGATCTTCTTTTTTAAATATTTTAATTTAATTTTAATTTTTAATATTAAAAATATTTGAATAACAATTTTTCAGCATAATTTAATTTCCCTTGCAATCCTATGTATTTTATTTTAATCACTTAAAATTATTATTCTGAGCAAGACTATACGAAGGATCCTACATGAAGGAAGGATCCGAAACAAACAAAAAGGTTAAGGATCCCTGGATCAGCTGATCTCTGAGATTCTTTCTCCCTCTAAATCCTAAGAAGCCCATTGACTCTTTTTTTAAAAGATGAAAGTGACTCTTCCAACCCCTGTACTTTATTAATGAGGGAAATGGAACTCAGAGAGGTTAGGGATTTGGTCCGAGGTCACTCAGCAAAGAAGCAGCAGAGCTGGATGAATAATTAGAGTCCCAGTTGCATTATCTGGAGTCCCGTGCTTCCCCCTCTCCTCACGTCATGTTGTCTATTTGTGGAAAGCCAGCAGACTGGGTCCTGACATTCACATTCTAAGGTTGTCAAGGGAAGCAGAGGTAGGAAGATTCCAAGACATGTCTATATAACTTATTAATAATAATCGAATCTTAGCTCTGTTCCTTACTAGCCGAGTGATCTGGGTCACTGAATCTCCCTGAGCCTCAGTTTCCTCATCTGTAAAAATAACTGGATGGCATCTAAGGTCTCTTCTAGTTTAAATCTTTGAGCTATGATCTCATAGACATCCTTTTTTATATTTTGAAATGAAACCCGCACATGAATTGTCTACTTTTAGATTCAAAACACCTCTGCAGGTTAGGCAGAGAGGCCTAATGCTGTTCTCTTTCTTTTTTAGAAAATAAAATAGACCTGGAGAAATTAAGTCACTAGTCTCCCCAAACTTAATTTAATAATTAATCAACTGATTCATAATTCACTTATATGATATTTTGAGCTTTATAAGGCACTTTACAAAGATGATCTCATTTGCTTCTCACAGCAACTCAGCAATTATGATTTCCATTTTACAGAAGAGAGAAATGAAGTGATTTGTCTTGATTTATAGAACCAGTATGTGTCTGAGATGGAATTTGAACTTGGGGCTTCCCAAGTTCAAGTTAGCATGGAAATAGACTTGATGTAGCGCTGTTATTTTTTCAGCCACCAAGAAACTCTTTTCTTAACTATTGGAGGATTCTCCTTCCAAACGATGCAACTGGACTTCTGCCCCAAACCCACGTTGCTTCTTATTTCAGAGACAAAGAAGATGGTCTTGCAGTTCAATATTTATTGAGCTCCTCACAGTAGGGCTAGACGCTATACAGAGCACACAGATAGACTGGCTCCCTGCCCTCAGAGGGCTGACAGTCTAAGTGGTGGTACACCCAGGCCGTGACATATCACACTGTATTATATCGCACATACGACAGAGAACTAGCTCAGTGTCCCCTCTGGCCGCCACCGACATCGGGAGCCGAAAGCCAAAAGCTCGATGGGATCCCAACGTCTGGTCTGCTTGAGATTGTCACAATGGGAGAGCTAGAGAAAAGAGCATCACCAGCAGGATGTGGGAAGGTCATGAGGAAGAAGAGTGGGACAAAGAAAAAGCACGGGTTCCGAGGTCAGAGGAGCAACCTTCTAATGCTCTATGGTCTTAAACGAACCTCTTCATTTCCCTGGGCCTCAGTTTCCCCATTTGTAAAAAGGGGTGAAGATGCCCTCTGAGGTCCCCTCCAATTCTCAGGCTATTGGCGATTAAGACCCAGCCTGAGAAAAATCCTTAGTATTAAGAATATTAACAAGAGTTATAAATATTAAAAATATTCTCAATACTGATGAATAATATTAATAACAATTAAGAGCATCCTTAATCATTAACAACATTCAAATACATTAAGAATATCCTGGATAATATTACTTTAAACAATATTAATATTCTCAATAGTGTTATTTTTATCATTAACAATATCTTCCCAGCTTCCCTGACCTGTACTGTGTTTGAGACCCAGATGAGAAGTCTGGTCTGGGGAGGAGAGGAAATACAAGGCAAGGGAGAGGTTTATAAATAAGTCAGCTTTAATTATCCACAGTATATATTTACATTGGGGGAGATGGAGAGGTGGGGGAAGGGAGGCAGTTAGAAAGCCCCAGGGGCCTCCTTGGGGCAAAGTGGGCGGTGGGCTGGGGGGCAAACAGGGGCACTTTTTGTATCGTACCCCAGAGACAGGACAGCGTGGTGGGCAGAGCCAGACCTATGGTGAAGATCCCCAAATGCAGGTCCAGTTTCTCCTGGTTATGTATGAGAATGTACATCTTGACCTCTGTGAGCCTCCATTTCCTCATGTGTAAAATGGGAATATAACACTCACACTGGTATCTGTGAATTTTTTCTGAGGAAATAGATGTGCCCAGCTGACACGGCTATGGACACGGCCGTTATTGTTGTTGTTGTTGTAATTGCTTAGAAATCTGTACTCCAGGGGAGCCGGCATTTATTCTGTGACAGTGAAGTCTCCAAAAGACCCTCACGCGGGGACATCGAGACTAGGTTGGCGCTGCTCCCTCGGGATCGTAGGAAGAGCTCCCTGGCTCTGAGTCAGATCTGGGCTCACTGCCTGCCTCCTGTGTGATCCCGGTGCTCACCCCCATCGGCTCTCCCTTGGGATAATGAGGTGCAGTGAGAGACCCCTTGGCTCAGCTGATAACTCGATAATCAGCCCCCAGTCCTGTTACTGGATGGGCATGTGCCCCTGCCAGCCAGGACTGCATGAAAAAAAGGAGGCTGGGGGGAAGAGTGGGAATGTCCCCGGCCTTAGTCCCTCGGATCCAAATGGGTGAAAGCCCAATGGAGAGGGCATTTGTGTCTCAGCGAACTCACCTGCCTGAATCAGGGAGATGCCCAGGGGCAGGAGATGCCCAAGAGTCGGAGACACCCAGGGGCAGTGCCCAAGAGCAGAAGATGCCCAGGGGTAGCACCCAGGGGCAGTGCCCAGGGACAGGAGAAGAGATCCCCAACATGAGCAAAATATACATAGGATTGGGGCTGAAGTGTGCATGTGTCTCTCCACTTGAATCTGTGCTTACACCATATACAGACAACTCGAATGTGAAGGGGGGAACCTTAAGCTTGGGAAAGACTTCCAATTTGGAGTCAAAAGATCTGGTTTCACTACTTCTTATCTTTGTGACTTTGGTCAAACCACTGTACCTCAGTTTCCTTAGCTGTAAAATGGGACTAATATAAAATGTACTCTCTAAGGTCCTTTCTAACTTGAAATTCTATGAACCTGAGCGCTTTGGATTCAGGAGAGTTTCACATCCTATAACTAATGCTTGTAAATAGGGGAAACTTCTCTGGGGCTCAGTTTCCTCATCTGTAAAATGGATTAGCTCTAAGTCTACAGTCCTCTTAGGACATGATGCAGGTTCTTGAGCCGAAAAGCTTGTGGCCAGAAGACCCGGGTTCAAATCTCCGCTCTGCAATTTACTGGCTTTGTGCACCTGGGTAGGCAGGTGGGTGGGCAAAGGGGCCAGAGCTGGCTGAAAGCACAAGGTGGGATGCTGGGTCAGTCATTCCCTCCCACCCCACAGTCCTCTGGTCTTAGCCAGAAAGCAGAGGGAAATGGAAAGAACGTTGTATTTGAATCGTAAGAGCACAGATTTAAAGATCCCTCTAGTTCAATTCCCTCATTTTACATTTGGGGAAACTGAGTCTCAGAGCAGTTAAATTAATCCTCCATGCCCATGTAAGTTTCAAACTAGGATTTGAAACCAAGTCCTGTGATTCCAAATCCAGTCCCTTTTCCTCTGAAATCAGAGGACTTGAGCTAGAATCTTGATTCTCTTTGCTGGGAGTCAGGACACTTGGGTTCAAATCTCAGCTGCCACATGAATCTCTGTTTTCTCATCTATAAGATGAAGTTTTTGTTTAATGCTTGCACAGTCTTCCTGAGTCATCAGCAGGAAAGTGCTTTGTAAACCTTAAAATGCAGGAGAAAGAAGGATTTTGTCAGCCTCAGTTTCTCCATCTGTAAATGAAAGGATTGGCTTAGATGATCCCTAAAGTCTCTTCCAACTCCACGGTTCTCTAAATCTGTGATCTCCGGAGCTTCAAATTTAGGAATATAATCAAATTCAATCATAAAGCACCTCCCTTTGCCACAAACTCATGGGTGGATCCTACCCCTTGTGTCCACATGGGCCACTCCCATCGGGATAAGATGGGGGTTCTTGGGATGGTGCTCTGGAAAGAACCCCCGGGATTGTGATCAGAAGATTTCAGTTCAATTCTCCACTTTGCAATATGACCCCAGTCAAGTCAGTTGCCCATTCTAAGTATCGACTTTCTAATCTGGAAAATGGGGGATTCTTACACTTACTTCCCATCCTTTTCCCTCACGAGGAAAACACTTAGCAAACAATAAATCACTATTGGATGGGCAGTTGTTTGTTTTTTTTTAAATCCTAGTTGGAAAGGGCTTTTGAGGGCATCCAGACTCATCTCATCATTTTACAAATGAGGAAACTGAGGTATACAGAGTAAACATGACTACTAGCCCTAGGTCATAATGATCAATAAGTGGGAAAGCTGGAATCCAGCTGAGATTTCCCTGCCTCCAAATCCCCTGACTTTTCCATGGAACCTCTCTTGGGAATCTTTACAAATCTGTGTCTAAAAAGGAAAGGAACCCCTTTTATGAATCAGGTAAGTTAGCAGAGAAAGACTGTCCAAGACCACCGCCACTGGGAAGAGAAGTTAGGATGAGCTGCTTCTGCAAGGACCTGGGGGAGGGGCCCGGTTTGTGGAAGGGGCAGGTGGTTTGTGGGGCTGTTGGGGAGGGCGTCCCCTGCTCCCCAAGGGAACAGGTGGCAGATGGCCTGGCTAAGGATGGTGGTCCAGTTCGATGATGTGGGAGTCCATTTCTATCCTCATCCAAGGGGCAACAGCCACAGGAATAAGGACAAATGATTAAAAACAAGAAGCTTCAGAAGATAAATGTTCTTGGTACATCAAACACACTTCATAGCAAACACACAAACATGACTACTTTGGTTGGGGGGTGGGGAAGGGGGATCATCAGGAGAGAAAAAAATCAACAGCAGAAAATAAGATCACAAATTTGTGGGGAGGGGTCACCTCTCTCCTGCGGAGAGCACCCCTCCTCAAAGCTGAGGACTTCGACCTCGACAGCCCAAACGTCCCCAGACCCAGAGAGAAATCCAGTTCAGAGGCTCAGTTGGATTGAGTTCTGGAGAAAGGCCCGTGGGAATTGTGTGTGACAAGGTAGCCTCCTGTAGGAGCGGAGAGTGAGCATCCACCTCTTCCCAGCTGAGATCTCTCCTGTTTCCTCCTTGCCAGAGAGACCCTCTTCTGCCAGGTGAAGGGAGTCGGAGATCCCAGGAAGAAAAAAAGGAGAATCGGAGGGGGAGGGGAGGCGACAGAGAAGACCCAGAAATATTTACAGAGCCCAGGGGGCTGCTGCCCTTGTGGCCAGTGCAGTTGGGTTCCCAACTGCAAGGGGAGAGAGGGCAGTCTGGCTGCCCACTCCCCTCACTTCCTCCTGGCACGGCTGGGGGCATCCTCCAGAGCCATCTCCCTTAAGGCACTGCTTGGGTGGGCTGCCCTCCTGACACCTCTCTTCCTACTGAATGGTGCATTTCTCCCTCTCCCGGGCTTG
The DNA here is from genome assembly GCF_902635505.1 of Sarcophilus harrisii. Lineage (NCBI taxonomy): Eukaryota > Metazoa > Chordata > Mammalia > Dasyuromorphia > Dasyuridae > Sarcophilus > Sarcophilus harrisii. Next base: position 15,836,554 of record NC_045430.1, read on the forward strand.
GCCCTCCCGCAAGACTTTGGACTTGATGTATTTGAGGTCGCTGTTGACGCTGGGCCGGCGGGCGAACGGGGAGATCATCCCGTAGGCATCCATCTCCTTCACCCGGCGCATGCAGAAGGGTTTCTGGTGGAAGGCGTCTCCGTACTGGACCGAGATTTTGCGGTGCAAGGCGGGGCTCATCTCGTGAGGGAGCTTGGCCATGCTGAAGAGCACGTAGAACATCTCATCCACATTGGTGTTCTTTTTGGCCGACACCTCGAAATAGGCACAGTTCTCATCCCCTGAGACGAGCAGCTCCGCCTCGGTGGTGGGCACCTGGCGGTAGAGCTCGCCGTGATCGTTCTTGTTGCCGCAGATCACCATGGGCAGGTCGGCCGTCTCCTTGGTCTTGTTCTTTAGGCAGGATTTGACTTCGAGGATCTGCTTCTGGAGACGTTTGACTTCGTCAAAGGACTCTCGGTTATCCAGACTGAACACCAGGATGAAGACGTCTCCTGCGGGAGAGAGCAGAGAGGAAGGCTGGTCTAAGTGGACGGTAGGATCCTGGGAAAAGGCACCGGATCTATTTTTGAACACTGTCTCCACCCATTTTTTGGATGTGTGGTATGAAACAAGGTGCTTACTTTTCTGATTTAGCTTGTGGTGGATAGGGCACTCGGAAGGAAGAAAGGAAGGGATAGAGGGTGCAAAGGATGGAGGGAGAGAAGGAGGAAGGCAGGAAGGCAGGAAGGCAGGAAGGCTGAAAGGAAGGAAGGGAGGTTTGGAGGGAAGGAGGAAGGAAGAAAAGGAGGGAGAAGGGATGAAAGAAAAGAGAAAAAGAAAGGAAGGAAGGAGGAAGGAAGGAAGGAAGAGAGAAAAAGAAAGGAAGGGAAAGAGGGAGGAAGAGATGAAGAAAAGAGAGGAAAAAAGGAAGAAAAGGAAGGGAGGGAGGAAGGAGGGAGAAAGAAAGAAAAAAGGAAAGAAAGAAGGAAGAAAAGGAAGGAAGGAAGGAAGGAGGAAGGGAGAAAGAAAGGAAAAGAAAAGAAGGAAGGTAGGAAAGAAGGAAGGAGGGAAGGAAGGAAGGAAGGAGGGAAAAGGGAAGGAAGGGAGAAAAGAGGGGAGAAAGGAAATAAGCATTGATTAAGTATCTACTATGTGCCAGGCTGTACTAAGTACCTTACAAATATTATCTGATTTGACCTTCATGACAACCATAGGAGGTACAGACTACTCTAATCCTCATTTTACAATTGAGGAAAATGAGGCAGTCAGAGATTAAAAAGCTCACTCAGGATCACACAGTTAGTAAATTTCTAAGTTGGGATTTTCATTTGGGTCTTCTTGACTCCAGCCTCAGACACTTCCTAGTTTGTGATCCTGGAGGAGTCTCCTGCCGGTCTCAGCTTCCTCATCTGTAAAACGGGGATCTGTGTTTGAACATTCAGCTTCCTCATCTGTCCACCTTTCCCTCGGGGACATTTACAAGAAAACCCAATGGGTTTACTCGGAAAATGAGCAAGTTGCCCAATGACCTCTAAGCTTCCTTCCTGCTCTCTCTGATGTTATAGGTGAGTCTCACTGTTCTCATCCATAAAATGGGGATAATAAAACTTTCACCGCCTTGCTCACAAGATTGTTAAGGAAGAAAGTGCTATAAAAAGCAATTGTTATTGTTAATAATTCCCCGGTTTTACTGTGGTTACCATGGCTTTTTCTCAGAGGAGCTGTGGGCAATGTCAGCCTGGCAGTATTTTCCACTCGGGCTGCCAGGCCGTGTCCTATTGTGATAATTCCACACCCCCGAGGATGCTACCGCCTCTCACCACATTCTGGCCTTCCAAAATGGAGCCCTGCCTCGCAGCTGGGGAGAACAATGCTATTGAATTGATTTCTTTTTAGCGTTTCCTGCAAACCAATGGCACGCTGGATGTGGTGCTGAATGCAGAATTGCTTTAGACACACTTTGGCTCCCCAGTCCTTCCCTTTTCTCTCTCTCCAGCTGTTGTTCTGCAACTGTTTTCCCTAACAGAGAATCGTGGGCTCAGAGAAAAATCAGAGGGGGAAGGCTCCTTCAAGGCCATTGCATTTTACAGATGAGGAAACTGAGGCAAACGGGATTAAGTGACTTGCCTCTGGTCACTTGTCAAGTAGCTGAAGATGTATTTGAACTCAAGTCCTCCTGTCTCCAGGATCAGGGTTCTACCCACTGCACCACCCGGCTGTCCCCTGCCCTGAAATAATTTCAGGGTTTTCTTTGTTCCCAAGCTTGTCCCTAAGGGAAGTGGAAGGAATCATAAAGAACAGATCATGCAAGATAAATCTCATTTTCTTTAGTAACAGGGTCACTAAGTGGTTAGATCAGGGCTCTGTTTAAGTTTTGTTTAAATTGGAGCAAAATATTTGACTCTTCTTCTGGAAAGATGGAGAGATGAAAGAAAGAGAGCTGGATTTGCGGTTAGGACACCTAGGTTCAAATTCCTGCTTAGCTGTGTGCCTTTGGGCCCCCATGCAGGCTTTGAGTTTCCTCCTCTATAAATGATGGAGTTGAGCTACACAGATTTTGAGATCCTGTCTAGCTCCCATTTTGAGATTTTATAATCCCAAGATATCTTGCCTCAGTTTCCCTATCTGTAAAATGACAAGGTTAGACTATCTGGCCTCTGAGGGCTCTTTCAGTTAATTGTAAATCTATGATGCCATAGGGTCCAGTCTAGTAGTACCCACAGTGCGTTCTGAGACCCTTTCAGAGGATCTGCAAGAACAAAACTCATTTTGTATTAATAAAATTAGGGAAGCTAGGTGGTACAGTGGATAGTGTCAGACCTGGAATCAGGAAGATTCATTTTTCTTAGTTCAAATCTAACCTCAGATACTTCTTGGCTGTGTGACTCTGGGCAAGCGACTTAACCCTATTTACCTCAGTTTCCTCATCTGTAAAATGAGCTGAGAAAGAATGAGCAAACCACTTCAGAATCTTTGCCAAGAAAATCCCAAACAGGGTCATAAAAAGTTGGACATGAATGAAATGACTCAACAACAAAAATGTTTTAATTTCTAATGTGGCAAATGTTGGTAGATATGACCCACTTAGACAAAAGCTCTTTGAGGTGAGTCGTTAAGTTATTGAAAGGGGTCTTTGGTAATTTTTAAGAGTATAAAGGGATCATGAGACCACACAGTTTGAGAACCGCTAGTACAATTAGCTGGATCTGGAACAGGTTGAATGGCTAGCCTCCAAGAATCCGTGTATGGCTATATTTCATCTCAGAAGGAGGTCTCCAGTGAAATGTCCCGGGGATCTATTCTTGGCCCCATCTGATTTAAGATTTGTGTCAGTGACTCGAGCCCTTCTGCTTTTCAAAGGACACAAAGCTGGAAGGAAAAGTTTGCACCTGGATGACAAGTTCGAGATCCCCCCCAGATCTAGCTTGATCATTGGGCTAAAATACAATAGGGATTAATGTAAAGTATATCTCTTGGGGTCCAAAAAATCAATTTCATGGAAACAAACTATGAGAAGCATGAAAGGACAGAATTCTTTCACAAAAAGATTTGGGAGTTTTAGGGGATTGAACAGTAGAAAACACCAGTCACATTATGAGAAACATAATGCCCAGGGGCTAGGAAAGTTTAAGTTTTCATTCTCTATCCCAGTGAGCAAAAGGCACCAGAATTTAAGAAAAAAAGAAAGAAATAGTTAATAATGAATAAATAGTTAATAATAATATACTCCAATGTATAATAAGTAGGGCTCGAACATAGGGTCACTATGTGCTAATTCTTTTTAATTTGATCTTTACAACAAGCCTGAGTAGTAGCTGCTATTATTAACCCCATTTTACAGGTGAGGAAATTAAGGTAAACAGATTATGGAGGTAGTCAATGCCTGCTTCTTGACGCCAGACCTAGCCCTTAGCTGTCTCTAATAAGGACAATGAAAACTGTCACAAGGAGAGTCAGCAGAGTGAAAGATCTCAAGATCTTTCTATAGTGGATAGAGCACCAGCCCTGGATTCAGAAAAAAAAGATTCAAATTTGACCTCAGACATTTGAACTAGCTGAGTGATAGATCCTGGGCAAATCACTTAACCACAAGTGCCTTCCAAAAAAAAAAAAAAAGGTTGTCTGATGGAAGAGGCAGTCAGACACCAGGGGCAATAAAGGGAGCCTCTTTTTGGCTCTTTTTGGGAGCCCTCCTTTCTGCCCGAGTCTCCACTCAGGGCAGAGAAGGCAAAGCCTTCAGAATGAACCCCTGGATTCACCATATCTTGGAGGAAGGGAGGACTTTCTGCCTTTTCTCCCATTTCCTCTCATTCCCCCACTCCAAATCCCATCACTCTGCCCAAATGCTCAGCCTGTTTTCCCTTTGCTGAGATATCCCCCATAATACAGTGTGGGCTTCTTCTCAGAATCCTTATCCCCATCAAGGTTCATTCAGATCAGGATGATCCTTCTCAGAGCTTTTTTAGCTCCCAGAATTCAGGGCTGGAGAGAGATTAGAATCAGGGCTCATGCATTTTACACGAGGAGGAAACTGAGGCTGAGAGAAATGGCAGCGACTCATCCCGGGATGATTTCCAGCCTCCTGGCTGAGCCCCAGAGAATTACTGGAAATGATCTGGCTCCTTCCACTCCCCCCACTATGCCCTTCTCCCTGTCCCCCCAACTGCCTGCACTAAGTATAGAAATGCATGTTTCATTTATTCAATTGGATGTATTTGGGTCTTAGCCCCAGATGAGTTGTAGTGTCAGGGAAAGCTCTCCCCCTCCCCCACAACGTCATGCAATATTAATGGGGCATATTCCGCAGGCTGCGTGTGAGCTCCAGTGAGTACCCATCAGTCACTGTGCTCTCCTCTGCATACAGAAACGCTGGCGCTGACTCACTTTGGGGCTGGCACTCGGAGTTGTTTTCCCAACAAATTGGGGTGATAGGTTTGTCCCGAGTGACCTTACTTGGGGCCCTCATAAAGAATCTAGAGACTTGGGGTACACCCCCAGCTCCTACCTGTCCCTTAAGCTTTCTGTACCTCAATAATGGAAATGTTCCCCTTCTGCCTTTGCTACAGCCAAGGTCAAATGAGACATGGACATGAGGAAGCTGAGCCTTTAAATAAAAGCTTCTTGAGGGCAGGGACTGTTTGGTTTTCCTTTTTCTATCTCCAGGGCCAGCCTGGCATATAATTGGTGTTTAATAAATGCTTTAGGACTGATCGATTGACCAGAGTTACCCAAGATAAGTGGGAATGGATGGATTTTGAGCCAAACCATAGGAGGCAGTGCCTTGGCTGACTGTAAGCTCCTTGAAGGCAGGAAATGTTTGCCTTTTGTCTTTAGATCAATGGTGCCCGCCACAGTGTCCGGCACACAGGAATTGTGTCTCTAATGGATTGATGAAAGGGATTTGTTCCAGAATGGCTGGAGAATTAGGATTCTAAGATTTTTTTTTCATGTGTTTTGCCTCTTTCTGAATTCCCCAGTGCTCAGCAGAATGTTTGGAATATAGCAGGTGCCTAATAAATGCTCGTTCACTGACTGCTTAACATGCTTTCTGTTTTTCTGTCTCTTTCCTTCTGCTTAAACTATCACTGCTTTCCCCATCCAGACCCTACTTAGCCTTAAATATCCAACTCAAGTCCATGACCACCCCAGACAGAAGCAAGAGCACTGTTGGAGGAACAGGGTTCAAATCTTGTCTCCTCTAATTACCAAAAGAGTATCTTTAGACAAATGAATCCCTCTCCCCATGAACCACCTCCCCCATCTTAATTTCTCCATCTGAAAAAAAAAATGGAGCAGGACAAGATGATCTCTGAGGTCTCTTATTTCTTATTCCTTCAAAGCCCGGAGCACCAACATTATATGGATGGCCAAGGAGGATTGTGGTCTTAAGACCAAGATGACTCCTTCATGTTATAGAAGAGTAAACTGAGGCTGAGAGGGAAAGTACTTGGTAGCCCCCCCCTCTGCCCACTGTCTACCACCCTTTGTCTCCTCCCTTCCAGGCCCTCACCTGTGAGGATAGACAGCCTCCTCATGGCTGGGAAGGGGTGGTTGCCTGATGTGTCCAGGATGTCCAGTTGATACATGTCCCCCCGGATGTTGTAAACCTTTCGGTGAAAGTCCTCGATGGTGGGGGTGTACTGGTCTTCAAAGCGGCCATTGAGGAACCGCGAGACGATGGAGCTCTTGCCCACCCTGGAGGCCCCCAAGACCACCATGCGGTAGGAATTCTTGGCGGGCACGCTCAGCGCGCAGTTCCCACTGGACGTCGTCTTCATCATAGCTTGGGGCTGGTGGGGAAAAAAGAGTGTGAAAAGCATGAATGAAAAGGCCTAAATTCTAGAGGGGAGACACTCTTGGTAGCCTCTTCCAGCTCAGTGGTTTACTTATAGTGATTGTTTCATTGAGAAGATTGGTGAGAGAAATCCTATTCAGGTAAGGAATTAACTAGATGATTTCTATGATGCATTCTAGCCCTTTGGTTTTTGTGATTTCTCCTTTTCAGTTCGAATATGCTGTGTTCTAAGGTCCTTCCCAGCTCTGACGCTCTCTGGTCTAAGCTTCTGACACCCCCTGCTCCGAGTCCCTTCCCAGCTCTGACACCCCCTGTTCTAAGCTCCCTCCCAGCTCTGACACCCCCTGTTCTAAGCTCCCTCCCAGCTCTGACACCCCCTGTTCTAAGCTCCCTCCCAGCTCTGACAGCCCCTGTTCTAAGCTCCCTCCCAGCCCTGACATCTCCTGTTCTAAGCCCCCTCCCAGCTGTGACATCCCCTGTTCTAAGCTCCCTCCCAGCTCTGACATTCCATGTTCTAAGGTCCCCTCTAGCTCTAATCTTCTGTCTGGGATCAGGGCATAGAAAAAGCCTAAGAATGAGTTTATTAGACAGAGTCACATAAGGAGGTTTTTAGGGTGACTGCCATCTCTGGACTTTTTCTATTGTTTCTATTTAGACTGGGGTTTGAAGAGGGGAGTTTGGTGGGGAGGAAATAACCTTCTATCTCAATGGGGAGGGTTTAGTCTTTGGTGCAGGGCTTGGGTGTCTTTTTCCTCCTCTTCCTCTGCCTTGCCAAACCCCAAAGAACCCCAGGCTTTGCCCTCCCCTCCCTTAAGCCTCTTTTCTGGGCTAAAACTGGGCTAAGAAGACTCAGGTTTTTCCTCTTGCCATGGAAAATAATGGAGCAGGAAGATCCATATTCATTCCCTGATCAGGAGAGACTAAAGGTAGAGAGGAAGAATAAATTTCCCCAGGGACTATTAAATACTAGAATGGGCACATGAGCTCAGCTGGGAAAACTTTATGCTAGGAGTCTTTAAAAAACAAGCTAAGCATCTGGAGGCATCACAGTGGAGAGAAGGCCTGATTTGAAGTTTAAAAGATCTGAGTACAAATTCAGCCTCAGTTACTGGTATAATCTTGGGGGTCTCTTAACTTCTGTTTACCTCAGTTTCCTCATCTGTAAAATGGAGATAATAATAGTATTTATTATGAGGTTTATTATGAGGATCAAATGAGATAATGTAAAATGTTTTTGCAAACATTAAAGCATCACACAAATGGTAGCTATAATCATCCCCATCCCTGTCAGTACTCATGTGTTCAGAAACAGAAATAAAAAACAGACCTTCCAGGGACTTCTGATTCCCTATTCAGAACAACTCTAGAGCCTAATCCTAACATTCAAGGCCCTCCAGAGTTTACTTTTTCAGACTTATCTCCCATGGTCATAAAGCATTATATAAATGGAAGTTATAATTATCTCCATTTCTATCAATACTTATGAACTCAGATCCAGAAACAGAAAACAAACCTTCGAGGGGCTTCTGATTCCCTACCAGAGCAAGTCTAGACACTTAATCCTGGCATTCAAAATCCTCCTCAGGTTACCTTTGCAGACTTATCTCCCATAGACAAACTGATATTCCTGGAATCGTTCCACAAAACTTGAGCTCCTAACATTCCCTCTTCCTAAAACATTTTGCCTTATTTGCTTCTCCAGCTTCTTTTGCCAGCCCACTTCCATCCCATCCTCCCTCACCTTCAAGTCCTCCCTCGAATTGTCACCTCTTTCAGGAAGCCTTCCTTGATTGCCTTTGTGCCCCCAGTCAGAATCATCTCTCCTGCATTTCTTATACAGTACTTTGGTTCATATACATGTAGATGGAATTTGTTGAGTCCTTCCTTGTCTCCTTGTTAGAAGAAATATTTATTCTTTCTCTCCCACTAGATTATTAGCATAAAATTATAATAATGGCTGGCATTTCTATAGTGCTTGAAGGCCTGCAAAGTGATTTACATACATTATTTCATCTGAGTCTCCCAAAAAACCAGGAATCTTTCATTCATTCATTTGTGTACAGGGGAAGAAAGCCTGGCACTCTTGTCAGAGGGCCATCCTGCCTCAGATGCTTATTACCTGGGTGATGCTAGCGGAGTAACTTCAGCTTTCTCAACCTCAGTTTTCTCCTCTATAAAATGGGAGATAACAATAGCTCCTGTTTCACAGAAGTGTTGACAAGATCAAATGAAAATATATTTGCAAAGTGCTTTTGCAATCTAAAGCACTCTATAAAAGCTGGCAAGTATTATTGTTATTTATTGTAGGTCTTTGATAAATATTCGTCATATTAATAATTCATTCATTGGGATATGTCGAAAAGACCGTTGGGTTTGTAGTCCCAGAAACTGCTCGTGAAGCTTATTAGCTGTGTGATCATTGGCAAGACACACCCTTTGTGGACCTCATCTGTAATATAAGGGGGTTAGCATCAGAGCCTGTGAGGTGCCCTTGAGCACTGCACCTGTGTGTGACTGTCAGATATGGGGCACCTCATGGGTAGAGCACTCTTCCTGATACTAGGAGGTTTATGAAGATGAATCAAGACAAGCTTTACATATTAATACTATATCCATTTTTTAAAAAGGCAATCAGGGCAGGCATCCTGGAGGAGAGGACATGGGAGATAGGATTCAAAGTCAAGGTAGAAATTCAAAGTAGTTGCAATAAAGTCTTTGCCACTCTGCCCTTCCCCCTTTCCCTGAGCTCAGCCTGGCTCAACCAGACCATGGTTTCATTAAATGAACTCCAGACCTCAGACTTCCTTGACCCTCAGGGCAGCAGACAGGTTGGTCCAGTCAAGCAGGTCTGAGGCTGATGCTAATTTTCCTTTGGGCTGGAGGGAGCTGGGAAAATGGACATTTTTGTTGATATAGCCTTGCCCCAGGAATCACAATCTGCTTTCTCTAGGGACCCAAAGTCTCACTTACTGTCTCCCTAAGAAGAGATATTCTATTCTCACCCGACCCCATTCCCGGACACTGGAATTAGGAGTCAAAAGTTGGGGTCCCTTTTCTGCTTTTCTAAGTGGATGACATTGGCTAGTCACCTCCTTCCTTTTAGCCCCAATTTCCTTCTCTGTCAAATTAAGGGGATTGGATTAGATGATTTCATTCTATATACCAAGATGCTGTGACCCTATAAACCCACATCCAAGGAAAACAAACTCAGTGCTTTTCCCACCATACTTTGCCATTCATACTCCATTTGCCATCTTAAGCCTTTGCACAGGTTGGCATGAAATGCTCCCAGCCCGAGTGCTTTCTTGAACACCTCATTCAAGAGATCTTTTGTACTTTCCCCACTTACTAGTTCTTTCTTGACTCGCCCAAAAATATTAGTTTTATTTTATCATTATACAATTCTTTATTTAGTTATCAGCAAATATGTTGTATTCCCTTAAAAGAATATAAGCTTCTGGGAAGTCAGGAAGAGTCTCATTTTTATCTCTAGTAGGGACTAGTAGGTTTTCTGGTTGGTTTATAATTTAACCACTCCCCAGGCTCTATGCCTCCCCTATCTAAGGTGATAAATCTCTATTCAGATTCTTCCTGGAGCTGGAAGAAATCTGCCACTTAGGGCATCTCCATTTAAGGAACAACAAAGATTCACCAATGTTTCAACCTTGGGTCTGAGACTAGGGGGCTAGTGGGTGAATGGAGACAAATGAAGACCTGAGGCAATTAGAGGTGGCTATTTCTCTGGGTAGTATCCCCTGAAAACAATCCCAAACAGCACCCCTACCCTACACGTGCCATCTCTTAATCCTCAGCAAGGATCCAGAATTATGAAAGCACAATAGGCAAGATGATAAAAGAGGAAATGAAGGAGAACTGGTAGAGAGGGAAAGGAGAGAAAAGATAAATGGAAGGGGAAAGAAATAGAAGAGGGAGAGATAAAGGTAAAAGAAAAGAGATGGGAAGGAGCTAGAAAGAATAAAATTTAAGAGAAATAGATAAAGATAGATGATGAAAGGGAGAGAATAAGAAAGGAGAGAGATAAATACAAAGGAGGAAGGTGTGAGAAGAAGCATGTCAATCAGTTAACAATCATTCATTATGAAAGAAGGGGAAAAGATAGAATGACAGATGAGAGAAACAAGGAAGAAGTAAGGAAAGAGACAGGAAGGGAGGGAGGAAGGAAGGAAAGAAGGAAGGAAGGAAGTTCGGATGGGGAGGAAAATAAAATAAAAGAGAAGAGACAAATGAGAGATAAAATGAGAAAGAGAAATAGAAGGGTAAGGGAGTAAGATGAAAGAAACTCAGAAAGTAGAGAAAGAGATAAAGGAAAAGCGGGAAGAAGAGGAGAGGGAGAGGGGAGAAATGGAGAAAGAGACAGAGAGACAGAGAGAAAGGAAAAGAGACAGAGGGATGTGAGAGGGAGAAATGAGAGATAAAGATGAGGGAGCAAGAAAAAGGCAAAGAGAGGAGGAAGAAGGAAACATCTCTTGCTTTAAGGTCCATTTCATTTCTGGTCATTTAAGATGCCTTCCAGCTAAGAGAAAAGAAAGAGCAGGAAAGAGAGGAAGAGAGAGGGGAGACAGGCAGAGAGAGAGAGAGACAGAGAGGGAGAGATAGACAGACACAGGTAGAGAGACAGAAAAAGACTGAAAGACAGAGACAGTGAGGAGAGAGAGCGAAGAGAGACAAATGAGAGGGAGAGGGAGATGAAAGAAAGATAGAATGAAATAGAAAAAGAAAGAACCGGGAGAAAAGGAGAGAGATTAAAGAAAGAAACAGGGAGAAGCAAGAAGATGGGAAGAAGAGAAAGGGAGGGAAGCTACTATGTCTGGGAAATTTCCCACCTCTCCCTCCTATATCTCCTGGGGAGACCCCTATCCTGAAGACTATGAGACCAGCACTGATTAGCATAAGAATGTTGGGGCTCAAGTCCAAGATCAGGACTTGAAACCAATGTCAGGCTCCCAGCTTTTTCTGCTTCTTCATTCTGCTGTCCAGTGGAAAGGTAAGGGAGCGGGGTAGTATGGAGCACTAGCTTCTTTCCTAATTTCTCTCAAGAGAATGATAGACACTCTCCCCCCCAACACAAACACAAATACCCACACACCCACACAATTGCTAGAGTCATTTAGAAACAGGTCCAGACTAGATGAAAACAATCTTAGCATCCTATGGGGAGAATGACTCGGTGAGGCTCCTGAGCTGCAGGAGAGTGACCGTCATCTCTCATCCCTCATCTCTCATCAAAGGCAGCTTCTAAGAACCTGCTTCAATCAGCTCTCAGTAATCTACAACTGGTTTTTCAGAGGAATCAATAACTCACTCAACAAATCCCTCCCATGCGTCCAGCAAGGTTCTAGGCAGAGGGGATAGAAAGACAGGAATGGAATGGTTCCTGTGCATTTTGAGGGATTGGCAACCAGTCTACCTTCAAATCCAGTTGCCAGGTTCCCTCTGTGGGCCTCAGTTTCCTCATCTATCAAAAGAAGGCTTGGAGATTTCAAAAGTCTCTTCCAACACTAAATCCTGGGATTAACTGTGGTCCCTTTTTCCTGAGCAGTCTGCCTGGATTCCAGACCATGAGAATATTAAAGTTCAACAAAATCACAGATTTGGGTCTGACCTTTTAATGATCTAAAATGTGACCAAGCAAAGAAATAAGCATTGCTAATGTGTAACCAGGGTAAGGTTAGCAGGAGGCTGGGAAGTCAGAGGTTCTGGGTTCAAGTCCCTATGAAGCTTACCACCTAGGTGACTTGAGACAAGTGTCTGATAACCTCTCTAGGCCTCAGTTTCCTCATCTGTAAAATGGAAGGATAGGACACAATGGCCTCCGAGGTCTCTTCCATCTCAATGATTTCTGATTCCAGAATCAAATAGAAATGTCTTGAGGATTATTCTTGGAACCTTGGGTCTTTTCTATTAGTCCAAGATCATCCATGGGTGAAAATGACCCCCAGTTCTTGGGAAAGTGGTCTCCTCAGACACCCCCTACCCTGGATGGTTCCCTGGTAGAGAACTGAGGTGACTTTTGCCATCCAGCATCATTGAAATAGACACTCTATTATTATATTACTTTGGAACCTTCCTTGGGCTGTCTGCACTGGGCAGACAAGCTTGCCCGGTGCAGACAGTCCCATGGAGCTTCATTGTGACATTTCTTCCATAACACACAGCTGGGATGGCACCTGCTACCATGATGCTTCATGAGAAGATATTTTTCTAGAAGGGGCAGTATGACATCCTTGAGTCTGATGTCTAAATTAGCAGGCTTGGGAGCATTGCCTTGATTGGCCATTTTGAACCGTTCCTCCTGTCTCTTCCTGTCTCTTCCTCTTTATCTGTTTATCTTAAAGTTCCCTTGATCACTCCTTTTTCACAGAATTATAGGATCACAGACTTAAAGCAGAATTTCAAAAGCCATTGGCATGTCATTTGACAGATCAGGAAACTGAGGCTCAGAGAAGAAAAGAGGTGTAGGATCACAAAACTGGAAGATTGTCTAGCCTGGCCATTTTATTTTACAGAGGGGGAAAATGGAAACCTGGAAAGGAAACCTCTGACACATAATGGGAGGCCTGAGTTTCAAAACCAGGATATCTGATTTCAAATTCAGCCCTATTCTATTTTCCCTACTGTATCTCTGTATTGCTATGAAATCTTGGGGGAAAATCATAACCCTTTTTAAATAATTCATAAGATTCAAGCTCAAACTCCAATACTGTTCATAAAATGATCTTGAGCAAATCACTACAATATTCTGTGCCTCAGTTTCCTTCTCGGAAGGAAGGCCTCGGAAAATGGCCTCTGAGGTCTCTTCAGAGACCTAAATCTCTCATCCCATGAACCTCTGATCCACCCAGAAACCCTTCTGCTTGAAACCTTAGTTTCTGTTCCAACTGAAGTGAACCTTCTCTACCGTTGCTGCTGTATATACCCCTGGCAGGATGAGAGAGGCAGCATGGGCCAGTGAAATGAGCAAAGGACTTAAAGTTAGTCAAACCTAGGTTTAAATTCCTGCTCTGACATATACCAGCCCTTCAGTCCTGAGAAAGTCATTTCCTTTTTTCTGGGCCTCAGTTTCCCCATCTGTTAAATAAGGATAATAACCCTCTCCCCCTCGCCACACACACCTCATATGGTTGTGAGGAAAGAGCCTTGCAGACCTTAAAGGGGGATGATAGGAAGGAGAGTCTTTGTTAAACTAAAGGCTATTGAAACCTCTATCTATATAGGGCAAACTGGCTCAGATTCAAAGAGCCCAATAAGAATTTTCTCCCAGAGCCAAGCCCAGTCCACTCCAGGGGCCCCACACAGCTTCTGGAGAAAGACAGGAATATAGATCTAGAGTTACATGGAACCCCAGAGTTTATAACGTACAGCCCCCCCCATTTTACAGAGGAGGAAACTGAGTCTCCTTCCTCTCCTTGATGGTCCTTACAATGTGAAAAGGCAAGAAAAAAAAGGCAAAAAACCCCAAGAAAAATCGAGAGAGAGAAAGCGAGCGAGCAAGCGAGAGACAGACAGACAGAGAGAGAGAGAGAGAGAGAGAGAGAGAGAGAGAGAGAGAGAGAGAGAATAGAGAGACAGAAAGAGAGAGAGAGAGAGACAGAGAGACAGAGGAAGAGAGAGAGAGAAAAAAGAGAGAGACAGAGAGAGAGAGACAAAAAAGAGAGACAGAGAGACAGAGAGAGAGACAGACAAAAAAGAGAAAGAAAGAGAGAGAGAAACAGAGACACATACAGAGAGAGAGAGAGAGAGAGAGAGAGAGAGAGAGAGAGAGAGAGAGAGAGAGAGAGAAGCGCATTTGCATTCAGAAATGTCTCCTTTGGAGGTAAAAATTCCCTGCGAAGGTTCTGAGTCTGACATTTGCAATAAAACCTCGGACAGGACAGAAACCCTTGGGGATTGATTCGGTTCTCTCCCCCCACCTCCGACCTCCCCCCACTAATTTTGGTTCTCAGAAGGAGAGACAGTGTATTGGGAAGGGCTCTGGAGAAGACTGGGCTCAGCGCTGTCAGATTCTCCCGCAGATACGAGCTGTGCAAATCCAACGGCCCTAGACCGTTTGTTTCCTCATCTGCAGACTAGGGGAGGGGTGCGATCGGAGATCTCTAAGCTCTCTTTCAACTCAGAGTTTAGGATGCTACGTCCTTAGGGGAGACGGCCCTTTCCGACCTTGCACTGGGGGGTCTCCCTGTCTCTTACCTGGGTGTGGAGGGGGCAGTCCCGACCCCCTGATGCAGCGACAGTGGTTTGTCCTGAAACCCGTGGGAGGCTGCGGGGCGGCCGGCGACCGATCGGATGCTCTCGCCCGGGTCGCGAGTCACTGGCCCCGGGGTCTCTCGGCTGCTGGGCGAGCCTGGATCGACGGAGACGGGTGCGAAGGCTCCGGAGCCCTGAGCCCCATGGGGCGCGCTCCGAGGGCGCTGCTGGCCTCTGAGAAGCCTCCCCAAGTCGGCTTCTTCCTCGAACAAGCAGAGCGAATAAAGCCGGCAGCCGGGGACTGGCAGGTGGGGTGGGGAGGGGGGGCGGAGGTGGGGGTGTGTCTGCCCTGGCTGATCTCTAGTCTAACCGCGAGGGGGGGGGGGGGCGGAGAACAGCGTGTGCTCACCCAAGGCAGGTGTCAGGGGTTATAAAACGCCGGGAGCTGACACAGACGCCCTGGTAAACAGTTTCCCTCCCAGCTCCCTCAGTTCTTCCCGTTTCGTACGGACGGATCTACGGGGCCAGTTTCTGCACCCCCTCTTCTCGGAAGGGTCCCCCCTTCCTCCCTTCTGCCCGGGGGAAAGGGAAGCTATGGTCCTCTGCGCTCCCCGTCGGGGCTGACCGGTTCGGGACCCAGAAACCCCGCGGCGGCCCCGGGAGGGCTCCTTCCTCCGGCCCCCGGCTGGTCTCGGGCACTGCCCGAAGCGCTGGGCAGCTGGGAGGACCGGCCGCCCGGGAGCAGACGTCGGGACCCCCGGGGGGCGGGAGAGGCCGTCCCAGAGGCTCTGCGGGGATGGGGGAGGAGAGGAGGCCCCTCGGGGGCTGCCCCGCTCAAAGTTCTCCCGGCCTGGGTCTCAGGCCGCTGCTCCTTCTCCCCCCGGCTCTTTCTGGCCCTTCCTCCCGGCCCCCGAGTCACCGCGGGAACTTTGCCGGGCTCTGTCCCGCTAACTCTCCTCCCGGGGCGGCGGACGCGGCTGTCGGGGGTCCGGTGGGGGGGACGCGCCTTTAAAGTCTCTGCTGCAGGAAGGGCCCGCGCCGCCGCCCGGCCCGTGCGATCCCAGCCCGTCTGTGCGTCCGCCCCGCGGAGCTTCCCCAAGCTCTCCGCCCGCTGGCCCAGCTCTGGCTGTAGCCGCTGCTCCGGGCACTGCGGTCTCTATAGCCGGCTGGCCCTCCTCCCCTCCCCCGAGCCAGCGCCACACCCCCTAGCACTGGCCTCCTCCAATCAGCGGCCGGGGCCGGAGCTCGGCCCCGCCCCCTCCCCTCCCTCCCCTCAGGCACGCCCCCGGCCGCCTGGCCCGCCGCAGTAAGCGTGGTCCTCGTGTCCCGGCGTGTGGCGGGGGCTGGCGAGGGGGAGGGGGGGTCTGTGACACGGGCGGCTCCGCGGCCCCTCAGCGCAGGCACCGTGACTGGGGCTCGCCGAGGCTGCCGTGCCCGGGCCCGCACAGGTGAGGATGGGGGGGCGGGCGAGCGCACACGCAGGATGGAGCCGGCGCGGGCATCACCTGTTCCCGGAGAGTGTCGGGAGCATCCTCGGGGGCCAGACCCAGCAGTCGCGGCGGAGCCACTGCCCCCGCCCCAGCTGCGGAGGAAGATCCACCGGCCCTGTGGGAAACGCCCCCCCCCCAATAAAAAATTAATAAAAGTCTCCCACTGTCTTCCGAGAAACGGGCGGCCTCTGCCTTCCTCCTCTTCCTCCTCCTCCTGGCTCACACTCCGGTCTCGGATATCCGAGCCCGCCACGCGGAGCACATGGCAAGGAACGTGCCTCCTGCGAAGGGGCTCCGGGTCACCTTGGCCAGCCCTTCCCAGGCTTCAGCTTGGAGAGGATGGGGAGGCAGCCCGAGCCGGCCGGTCACCCTTTCTCCCATCCCCACCCCCGCTCCCCTTGTTCAGAGAGACGCACATTTAGAGCTGCAGAGAAACTTTAGTCCAGCCCTTCCTTTTAGAGCTGGGAAGGACCTTGGAAGCCATCCGGTCCAACCCCTTATTTTACAGAAGAGGAAACTGAGGAAGGAACTTGCCTAATAAGTAAAAAGTGGCAAATCTCGGATTCGAATCCACATCTAAATCCACAGGGCATCCTGCTGCCTGCCTGGATTCTGTGCTCCTGCTTCCTCACCCCGAGAATCTTCAGCTATAAAGAAAAAAAATGCTCGATTATCCACAGAGAAACCTGAGTTCGAGGTTTGTCTTTGCTAGGAACTATGTGACTTTGAGTAAGGTTTTTAGTCTCCTTCCTGGGCCTCTGTTTCCCCACTTGGGAATGGGCACCGGGAGAAAATATCTCACCCATCTTGAAAGTGAAAAAAGAAATCTGAAAAGTCATGTCTAGTGTTGCTGCCCCTTCTTCCCTGGGTCCCTGTGGGGGGGCTTTCTTTTGGGAGACAGGGGATAGATCAAAATGGGAGGAGCCCACAACGTGGAGACAGCTGGATTTGAATCCCAGCCTTCTAGTTCTGTGGACACGGGAAAGTTCCTCCTTCATCTTCTAGAATGGTCCATTTTAGCTTCAAATCCCTTGGGTTGTTGCCCTTATCCAAGACTAGTGGCCAATGTCTTCTCAGAGTTGGGCTCGAGAGACGCGTGAGGTAAGTTGAGGCAGCAGGATACAGTGAGATGGAGACTCGAATCCAAGTTGTTCAGGCATTTTTCAGTTGTGTTCAACTCATTGTGACCCAAGTCACTGAATCTTGCTCTCAGATTCCCCAACTATTAAATGGGAGTATTGGGTGGGAGGATTCTTGTATTCTTTCCAGCTCTGGATCCATGAACATAGATCCTTCCTCCAAGGAGATTGGGAGAATCAAGTCAGGTCCACAAGCATTTACAGAGCTATTACCTTCCCCTCCCAGGAGAGAGTAGGGAGTTCAACGGGATCTGATTGCGCTCAAGACTTAGTCAGAACCTTGTCCAGCTGGAAAGGAGGGTTCCTGCTGGGACCTCATTTTGGGGGAAAGGAGAGTGACAGAGAGAGAACTGACTTGGTGAAAGCAATCAGCAAAGCATTTTGTAAGCATCTGCTTCAGGACTAGGCGCTTTGCCTAGACAGCACTAGGCAAAGACAAAAACAAAACAGTCCCCATCCTCAAGAGGTTAGCGTTCTATCTGTGCCACAGCCTGAGCACCTATGAGAAGATACACAAAATGTATATGAAGTAGAAACAGGGAGATTTCAGGGGGAGACAGTGCCAGCTGGATGGCATTGGCAGGAAGGGCAGGAATCATGAAAGGCTACATGTAGGAGGGAGCTTTTGAGCCGAGCTTTGAAGAAAATCCGGGTTTCTAAAGGGTGCTGATGAGGAGGGAGCGAATTCCAGGCACAGGAAGCAGCATTTGCAAAGGCCTGTGTCTCTGGGGGGAGATGGGGTGGAATATTTAAGGAATAATTGGCCCAACTGGGGAGGGAGGAGGGGGACCAGAAAGGGTTTGAAGGGGAGTAATATGGAATCAGTTTGGGAAGAGAGGATGTGGAAGGTTTGAAATGGCAAATACAATCGTCTATGTTTAGTCCCAGAGACAGCAGGGAGCTAGTGGGGCTTCTTGAGCACAGCAGAGCAGCCATATTTTTCCTTTCTTTATTGCATCACTCCTTCTCTCTCTCTCTCTTCCTCTGCTTCAGGAGTCCTTAAAGATTCCGTGATTTTCAGCGCGTGATTACCAGCCCCTTCTCTCCAGGCCTCCCCCCTCCTTCCTACCAGCACAGAGCTCCATGACCCAACTTCCTTATATTTAGACATCAGAGATTTGATGTCCCTGTTCTTCACTGGCTGCTTTTTCTCTGTACTCTCCTCTCTCCTAATCTTTCCAGCCTCTGGAAATCTAATGAAACCTGTCTATGTTTTGCACATTTCTGCTGTAGCTACCATGATGTTTCATAACAGCTGAAAGATGAAACAACCTCAGATTTAAAAAGCCCTTTTAATATTTTATCATTTGTCATTGTGTACCCGGTACCTAACACAGTGTCAGGTACACAGTGGACATTTAGTAAATACTTATTGATTGAATGAATGAAGATTTTGCAGAAATATTTAACTATATAGTAAGGACTGGGAGTCCAGAGGGGGCTTGTGACTCTCCCAATAAGAAACAGTGATATTCTCATATGGCTGAAAATAAAGGCAGGCACCCTGACTTCTGAGTCAAGCTCTGTCCTTTTATCTGTGTCTGTGTCTATCTTTCTGTGTGTCTCATCTCTCTCTCTCTCTCTCTCTCTCATTTTTCTCTCTCTCTTTCTCTCACTCTCTCATCTTTCTCTCTCTTTCATCTCTCTCTCTGTCTCTCTCTCTCATCTCCCTCTCATCTTTCTCTATCTCTCTCTCACTCTCTCTTTCATCTTTCTCCTTTCTCTCTCTCTCATTTCTCTCTTTCTCATCTTTGTCTCTCTCTTTCATCTCTCTGTCTCTGTCTCTCTCTCATCTCTCTCTTTTTTCTCTCACTCTCTCATCTTTCTCTCTCTTTCATCTCTCTCTGTCTCTGTCTCTCTCTCCCTGTCTCTCTCATCTCTCTCTCATCTTTGTCTCTCACTCTCTCATCTTTCTCCTTTCTCTCTCTAACTCTCATCTCTCTCTTTCTCATCTTTCTCTCTCTCTTTCATCTCTCTGTCTCTGTCTCTCTCTCTCATCTCTCTCTCTCTTTCTCTCACTCTCTCATCTTTCTCTCTCTTTCATCTCTCTCTGTCTCTGTCTGTCTCTGTCTCTGTCTCTCTCTCTCTTTCATCTTTCTCCTTTCTCTCTCTAACTCTCATCTCTCTCTTTCTCATCTTTCTCTCTCTCTTTCATCTCTCTGTCTCTCTCTCTCTCTCTCTGTCTCTCTCTGTCTCTCTCTCTCTCTTTCTCTCTCTCTCTCCCTCTCCACCCCTCTAGTTTTATTGGTCTCAAGAAATTTTCTTGGATCAGGAAAACAGTTTGGTATTTTTTGTTTGTTTGCTTGCTTGTTTGGGTTGCAGAAAGGGAATCTGGAGTCAATTCAGTTCAGATAAATAGGTCTTTACTTTGTATCAGATTTATTGCTAAATTCTAGAAATAACAAAGACTATTTTTTACCTCCAGCAGCTTATATTCTACAAGGAAGATACAGAAATCAGTAAATACTGTGTCAGAGTATACAGCAAGTCATACAAAGTTAACTCAAGAGGAAAAGGTCTGATGGAGAAGGAAGCAATTTAGATGGACTTTGAAGGAAGCTGGAGAATCTGCATGGAAGAGAAATAGGGAGTGGATTCCAGTTGTATACAAAGGTTCTTACTGGTACATGATCTCTTTCTGTTCCTCAGTTTCTCATCTGTACTATGAGAGTTAGAATGAGTTTAGAATTTATAGGTTCATAAAAATCCAGAAGAGATTTAAGAGTTTTGCTGTCCCAACTCTCTCATCTTGCAGATGAAAAAACTGAGGCTGATAGGTGGAGTGATTTGCCCAAATCACCCAGAGAGTGAGGAACATAGGTGGGATTTCCAACCCAGCTCCTGTGATTCCTAGTTTTCTCTAAGACTTTTTTCCAGTTCTAATGCATGTGGTCCTGTGATTGTGCCTTCACTTACCAATATCTCTGCCTCCTCACAGTGTGGGGACAATCCCAAGTTTTAAAAGGTCGTGACAGCAGAAGTCTGATGGGTCTTACCCCAAGCTGGATCAGCTTTGGGGAGGAGCCTAGAGGTGTCCTGTGTGCTTGCCCCCTGAGGATTAGCCTTGATAAGTTCAGAGGGGCCCTTCAACATGGGTCACTGGGAAAGATTTTCTTTTCAGCTACACAACTTACAGTTGAAATGCACTATTGGGGCACCAGGGGAAAGGGGTATAGAAATCTGTGTGAGTGGAGAGATTGCTTACCTAGAGGAGAGAGCACATTCTTGCAATATTAAAATTGGTCACAATTTTATGGAAATGTTTTGTATAATTTTCCATGTGCCTTCTTAATGAGGGGGTGAGGGTGGGGAGGAAGGGAGGGAATCTGAAACTCAAAAATTTAAAAACAAATGTAAAAAAATGGTTTTATGGTAACCGGGAAAAATAAAAGTATTAAAGAAAAGAAAAAAAATTGCTCATGGACCGTGATGAGCAG
Organism: Sarcophilus harrisii; assembly: GCF_902635505.1. Taxonomy (NCBI): domain Eukaryota; kingdom Metazoa; phylum Chordata; class Mammalia; order Dasyuromorphia; family Dasyuridae; genus Sarcophilus; species Sarcophilus harrisii. The sequence continues at coordinate 15,857,102 of NC_045430.1, forward strand.
AAGTTGCTGGAGTGAGTTGAACAAAGAAGTATCCCTTCTGACCCATATGTAAAATCGCTATTGCTTGGCCAGGGAGACTCTATCCAGCAATAACCCATTTCCTTGAACCCAAGAGAGCCATTAGTATCAGTCTAAGGAAGTAAAATATTACAACTGAGGGAAACTGGGAAGTGAGGTTGCTTCCAACAGTTATCTCTGGGGATGTTAGGTGGTTGCAAGTGCTTTCATAGGGGGAGGGACAGGGGAATCAGTACAAGTCCCAAGAGTGATAACAGTATGTGTTTGTAGGTCTGAGAAGGTGGGAGAAAAGGACCTGAATGTTGAGGAAAGAGAAGAAAAGCAGCAGTGGGGATGTTTCTTTGTCTGGCCCGCAGGGACCATTTAATTTACTTTCTCCACTTTCCCTCCCTCCCTCATGTTATGGTTCCAAGTCTCCTGGAATTGTAGTTAATGAATCCAGCCCAATCACCCAGGGACCAGACATCCTGGAGATTTTCCCAGTCTGCTTAGGGGAGTTGGGTCCACTGTAGAAGAGAAAGAGTTGTTTTCTAGGCATAAGGATTTTTTTTCTTTTTCTTTTTCTTTTTTTATTTAATAGCTTTTTATTTACAGGATATATGCATGGGTAACTTTACAGCATTAACAATTGCCAAACCTCTTGTTCCAATTTTTCACCTCTTACCCCCCCCCCCCTACCCCAGATGACAGGATGACCAGTAGATGTTAAATACATTAAAATATAAATTAGATACACAATAAGTATACATGACCAAAACGTTATTTTGCTGTACAAAGAGAATCAGACTCTGAAATATTGTACAATTAGCTTGTGAAGGAAATCAAAAATGCATGTGTGCATAAATATAGGGATTGGGAATTCAATGTAATGGTTCATAGTCATCTCCCAGAGTTCTTTTTCTGGGCATAGCTGGTTCAGTTCATTACTGCTCCATTGGAAATGATTTGGTTGATCTCGTTGCTGAGGATGGCCTGGGGAAGGTCTTTATGACCAAAGAAGAACTAGAGATCATTACTGATCACAAAATAGAAAATTTCGATTATACCAAACTGAAAAGTTTTTGTACAAACAAAACTAATGCAGACAAGATTAGAAGGGAAGCAATAAACTGGGAAAATATTTTTACAGTCAAAGGTTCTGATAAAGGCCTCATTTCCAAAATATATAGAGAATTAACTCTAATTTATAAAAAATCAAGCCATTCTCCAATTGAAAAATGGTCAAAGGATATGAACAGACAATTCTCAGATGAAGAAATTGAAACTATTTCTAGTCATATGAAAAGATGCTCCAAGTCATTACTAATCAGAGAAATGCAAATTAAGACAACTCTAAGATACCACTACACACCTGTCAGATTGGCTAAGATGACAGGAAAAAATAATGATCATTGTTGGAGGGGATGCGGGGAAAACTGGGACATTGATGCATTGTTGGTGGAGCTGTGAACGAATCCAACCATTTTGGAGAGTAGTTTGGAACTATGCTCAAAAAGTTATCAAACTGTGCATACCCTTTGATCCAGCAGTGTTACTACTGGGATTATATCCCAAAGAGATTATAAAGAAGGAAAGGGACCTGTATGCACGAATGTTTGTGGCAGCCCTTTTGTAGTGGCTAAAAACTGGAAACTGAATGGATGTCCATCAGTTGGAGAATGGCTGAATAAATTGTGGTATATGAATATTATGGAATATTACTGTTCTGTAAGAAATGACCAACAGGATGATTTCAGAAAGGCCTGGAGAGACTTACACGAACTGATGCTGAGTGAAATGAGCAGGACCAGGAGATCATTATATACTTCAACAACAATACTATATGATGACCAGTTCTGATGGACCAGGCCATCCTCAGCAAGGATTTTTTTTCAATGTTGAAAAGGAACATAAGCTCATTGATTTAGAACTAGAAAAACTTAGAAGTCATCTACAAAGCTTTATGGATAAGGAAACTGAGGCAGGGTAGTTTTGATCACACAGGTAATAAGCAATAGAGCCAGCATTTGAACTCATGTCATATACTCCTAAGAAACAAGAGCTAGAGCTGAAAGAGATCTCAGGACCCTCCCCTCCCCATTTCACAGATGAACAAACTGAAGTCACTGGTTTAACCAAGGTCACACTGATTGATTCCTAAAAGCACAGGGAAAGTTAAATAATAATTAAGACAGCTATAGAAAAAAAACTTGTGTTCTGTGAATTTGGAATCGAAAGACCCTTATTTCTTAGATCCTGAATAACTGAATAACCAGGTGATTCTGGGTAAATTACTGCTCCTCTCTTGACCTCAGTTTTCTCCTCTGTAAAATGACAAGGGATGGATTAATCCAAGATCCAAGAACTTAAAAAAAATTTGGATAACTCTTTTAATATAATTTTCTATGTTTTGTAATCCTGTGTGTTTAATTTATGCATTTAAAAACTGTACATACCCTTTGATCCAACTAGGTCTATATGCAAAAAAAGATGAAAGGACCTATTTCTCCAAAATTATTTATACCAGATCTTTTTGTGGTGGCAAATAATTGTAAATTAAAGGGACGTTCATCATTTGGGGAATAGCTAAACAAGCAGTGGTATATGATTGTGATGGACTATTATTGTGTCATAAGAAATGATAAGAAAGATGATTTCAGAAAAACTTGGAAAGACTTTCATGATTGATGCAAAGTGAAGTAAGCAGAATCAGGAGAACACTGTACACAGTGACCGTAATAATATTCAAGAAGAATTGTGAATGGTTTAGCTATTTTTTTTTCTTTTTTTTTGCTGAGGCAATTGGGGTTAAGTGACTTGCCCAAAGTCACACAGCTAGGAAGTATTAAGTGTCTGAGTCCAGATTTGAATTCAGGTCCTCCTGACTCCAGGCACTCTATCCACTACACCACCTAGCTGCCCTTGGTTTAGCTATTCTTATCAATACAATGATCTGAGATAATCCCATGGGACTAATGATGAAGCACACTATCCATCCCCTGAGAAAGAACTGATATTGATTGAACACAGACTGAAGTATACTATTTTTCATTTTTTCTCATTTTTTCTTTGTGTATTCTTGTACAAAATGATTAATAAAGAAATTTTTTCCATATAGTTGCACATGTATAACCTATAACTAATTGCAAACTGTCACAGGAAGGGGAAAGGAAAGAGGGATAAAATTTGGAATTCAGAATTTTAAACTAAAATGTTAAAAAATTGGAAAAAAAATTTATGCATTTAAAAACATTATTTGGAGAAGGGATTCATAGCTTCACAAGGCTGTATCATGATTAGAAAGGGAAACATGATACAAAAAAAGATTAAAAATCTCTGGGCAGGTATCCAAGGCCCTTTGCATCTCTAAATGCTTGAGTTTATAATCTCACTTCCCTTAAAAGGCTCTGTTTCACTTTCTGGAACTTGGTCTTTTCATCTATAAATTAAGGGCATTGGGTCAATGTCCAATGAGTTTTACTGACTCTGGCTCTGTCCAGAATAAGAACAGGTTTTACTTGACTTACAGGGTCGACTTTGGGAGGATCTACTGAAGCAGAGGGACTAGATGTAGCTACCTCTTACAGACCTGCAGATGAAATGAATTCAACTCTACTTGGTGGGTTTGAGGGGAGTCCACCGCTTCCCCAGTTGAGCTCTTGGGATGGGGAAAAGAAGCAGAGATGTAGGAGCCCAACCAGGCCAGGTGGCAGCTGTCTGGTAGAAGCACTTCTAGGCAATGAGGCAAGATGAAGCCAGATGAGACAGGAGGCTATCTCCCTGAATGCCACCCAGAAGCAGAAGCAGCCAGGAACAAAATGAAGGCAATTAAATTGGCTCAACCCATGACAGACACTGAAAGAGCTGTTAAATATTTAACAAGCTTCATCTTTCAACCATTTGGAGCCTGTGAGTCATCAACCAACAACCGGCATCTCAAACATTAGCCCTTTCAAACATCTACCATCTCAAACATTGGTCAACTCAAACATCCGCCATCTCATACCTCTCCCAGTTTTCTTCACCCTTCCTGTTTCTTTTCCCTTGTCTCCATTAAATGGATTCAAAGATCCTCTTAAAATATATGGGATTTGATTGTACCTTCTTAGATTGTAAACTCCTTGAGGGCAGAGGCTGTTTTTTGCCTCCTTTGGTATCCCCAGGATTTTAGTACCTGGCACATAGTAGGTACTTAATCAATGTTTATTGAATACTTCTTTCTCCAGTTGCCCTGCTCTTTATCTTGCCACTGGACCCAGATGGCTCTGGAGAAGAAATAATGTGTAAAGGATAATGTGTAAAGGGGAACTAGAGTGGAAGGAGGTAAGTCCACTATGGCTGGTGACCTTGCGCCGCCCTTCCTCACTTCAATCCAAATTGTTTGTAAGTCAAGGTATCGTCTCCCTGATGCTATGGTTCTCTTTAAGAACAAATGACAAACAATAGCATTGACTGCTTGATTGAGGTATCTGTATGTATGTTAAATCAGGGATCAGACCATAAGCAAATTGGATGAAGGAACTGGAGATGTTACCCTCTAGAAGAGAATTGGAAGACCCATGAGGGCAGGAACGATTTCATTTGTTTTCTTTGTATCTCTAGTGCCTGGTACAACATAGTTGCCTAATAAATGCTTCAGGTATTGATTGATCGACATATACATAAGTAACCACCAATAGAATGTAAACTCCTTGAGGACAGAATCAGTTGAACTTGTGTTTGGTTGTTCCCAGTACCTGGAATAATGAAAAGTGGTTGATTAATATATGCATAGGTAGATATAACTATTGATAGAACATTTATTAAGTACTTCCTGTGTGCCAGGCGTTGTACAAATAAATAGTTAACATTTATATAGGGTTCACTTAGCACTTATGCTAAGCACTTTACAATTATTATCTTATTTGATCCTCACAGCAATCATTATTATCCCCATCTTACAGATGAGGAAATTGAGGTGAACTGATTTTAAGTGACTTATAGAAGATCCATAGTAAGTGTCAGAAGCTGAACTGGAATTCAGGTCTTCCTGATTGTGAGCAGAGCACTCTAGTTATTGTCCCCCTCATCCCCCAGCTTTTGCCAAAAAAAACCAAGATAATCCCCAACCCCAAAGCATTTAACAATCTAATGAGGGAAGATAATGTGTAAAAGGGAGCTAGAATGGAAGGAGGTAAGCCCACTCTGGTCTGCAAATGGCCAGGAAATGAGGTGAAAGCCTAGATCCTTGCAAACTAGGGCTACCGGGTCCCAGAGACAGAGTCCAAGGTTTTGATGCAGACAAGTACCATGGAAGGAAGTGACATGGTTTAGAAATGTCTGGAAAGGCATTTTGCTTCCCTGCCAATCAATTGTACACACTCCGAAGGCAAAGACTGTCTTATTTTTTGTTTTTGAATATCTAGCACCAAGCATCGTGCCTGGTACAAAGAGCACACTCAAATATTTGTAGATTGATGGATGGATGAGAGTTTAGAAGAAGACAAGGCATCTTCAAGTATTTGATGGATGGTTCCTTGGAAGAGAAAATTAAGATCCACTTGGTCAATTCAGATTTAAAGTCAAGTTTTCCTGAGTCCAGATTCCACACTCTATCCATTGTTCCTTTCCCAAGGTCACCCAGCTAGTGAGTGATAAATCTGAGGTTGAAAGCTAAACACTGCCTCTTATGAATCTGCTCCCGCCCCCCGCCCCCATCTTTATTCTTTCCTCAGCTTGTCAGCCATGTCTCTCATTTCTTTTCAGACCCTTGTGGTCAATGACCCTTTCAGACTCTTGTGATTGTTATTTATCCTTCATTTAAAAAACATGTAATTACTTAATATTTGTCCTCAGTTACATTAAAAAACATTTTTAAAAAGTTTGTTTGAGTTTTTAGGTTCTCTCTCTTATCTTCACCCACAATTAAGAAATCATATGTGAAGTTATGCAAAACATTTTCATAAAAGTCAAATTGTGAAAGAAAACATAGATCTCTCATTCTAATGAAAATAAAAACCCTCAAGAAAAAAATTAAGTAAAAAAAAAAAAGAAATAGAGAAAAGAGAGAATGCTTCAATCTGTATTCAATACAATCAGTTCCTTCCCTGGATATGGATAGGATTTTCCATCATAAGTCCTTCAGAACAGTCATGGATGATTGTACTATTGTTAATAGCAAAGTCATTCACATCTGGTCATCCCAGAACATGGCTATTACTTTGTATACTGGACATTTCACTTTGCTTAAGTTCATAGAGGATTTTCCATGTTTTTGTTTTTCTGAGAGCATCCTGCTCATCATTTCTCATAGAACAACAATATTCAATCACAAACACAGTTTATTGAGCCATTCCTCAATTGATGGGCATCCCCTCAATTTCTTTTTTTTCCCTGAGAAGAGAGCTGCTATCCATGTTTTTTGTACATATAAATCTTTTTTCTTTTTTTAATTGTCCTTCATCCTTCAAGAGGACCAGTGACAACGGAGGGTCATGTCTTAACTTGCTCATGGATTGGATTTCAGTCATCAGCCTTGTTCTCTCTTCCAGAATCTTTGATGTTCCACATTAAGACAAAAGTCAGGGTGACTAGTGATGGCCAGGATGCAGTGAATGACCTTGGATTCTTCAATGTCTGATTAAGCACTAAGTGCTCCATAATGCCTGCTTCGACTGCCTTCATAGCCATTGGAACAAATTGTTCTCATCTGCCCATTGCTCAGGATACTCTGGCTGTAGTGCAACTAGACAGCACGAACCCAGGGCTCCTGTGAGTCACCATGGGCTTTTGGTCCCCAGTCATTAGCCTCTGGCCCTGTTCCTCTAGGGAGGTGTGAGTTGGCATATCAGTAGGGGAGGATTGAGGGGATGTACTACAAAATTAACTACAAAATGATTCCAATGTCCTTGGCAAATAAAAGTGCTGCCATTAATACTGATGTGGTTATTAAGTGCTCTCTCCTGAGAGAATTTGGTAGTTAAAGAAGTTTCAGGATGGGGTGGGGAGTTGGAGGATGGGCAACAGCTCCCTCCCTCCCCCGGTACCTTTGACTCCTAGAAAAGACTGAGTCAAAATGAATTCTGAATCACAAAACCTCAAATCTGGAATGAAATTAAGAAATTCTATATACAGATGAGGGTGAAACCCAGAAGAAAACTATAAATAAATTTGGCACTGAAGGAGACTTTAAAGGTCCTCTAATCTCTGTTCTCATTTTACAGATGATAAAAGTGAGACATAGAGACTTATCCAAGTAAACTTCCCTCCCTTTGCCTCCCTTCCTTTTCCTTTCCTCTTCCTTTACTTTCTTCACTATTTCCCTCCTTCTTTTCATCTTCTTTCTCTGTCCTTAATTCTCTCTCTCCCGCCTTCCTTCTTTTCAACATTTAACAACGTCTAACTAACTGTTACCTGTCCTCTCTAAAAAATACTATTTGTCTTGTAGGATGGTTTTCTAGGAAGGGAAAGATGAGGCATACTTGGGATAATCATGGTTATCCTTCCCTTCCCAGAAAACCATCTGGGACAAAAGGACAAAAAGACGAACAGGAACCAAGGAACAGAAAAGACCCGTAAAAATTTATTAGAAAAAGAAATTTAACAAGCACCTACTTTTGAAAGGTGCTGCTAACATCACTGATTCATCCATTTCCCCCAGGACTCCAATGGATCTATGATATTAGATATGATCTACATGGTACAAAGCCCACATCATTCATAACTTGGAGGTGTGGATAGATCTCTACTCAGTACACTAAAGGTCTTCTGTGTTTCTTTCAGTTTCTTGGGTACCCTCCAGCAACTGGCTATCCACCTCTCAGTCTTCCTTGTTGGGTGGCTGGACAACTCATTATCTGACCATCACTTTCCTCCATATTATTCCTTATTCCAATTCTCATGGGAGGGTCAAAGATGGTAATATGCTGCAGCTTGCTGGTGCCCTCGGCATGTCCCTTCATTTCTCTCAGAGTCTTCAGAGTGTGCTGTCCCAGATTCACACTCAGACATCTTTGACAGAGGATTTGCTTGATAATATTTGGGACTTTACAAGGACTTGCTTCAAGGTTAGCACCATACAATCAATATGAAAGGCACCTCTTCTCCTTCACTCTCCACCCCCTACGCACTCCAATTAACTAGCAGTTTTCCTGGAATGTGTGCGTCAGGGAGGGGAAACATTATTTAAGGGCTTTTTGGAAGGGACTATTGTCTGAAAACAAATTCCGAAGAGAAATTACGACAAAATATTGGAGTGTTGTGCGTTGGGAGTGCCCTCCGTCATTTCCCAAAAGCAAGCCAGTTCCTTCTCTTCCTCTTGTTCATTTATGATTCAGTACACTACAATTCAATTCAATAAATCTTTTTTGACCCTTATTAAGTGCCAGTTAAAATGCTAGAGCTAAGAATAAAAAGGCAAAAATGAAAAAGTCCCTGCCTTCAGGAGCTTCCATTCTCCTGGATGGATACAATGCATAAATAGATATAATAGAGGGGGAATCAAAAAAGGCAGCTGGGCTCTGAAGGAAGTTAGGAGGTTTTGAGAGGCAGAGTTGAGGAAGTAGTTTATTTCAGTGCATTAGATCCATGCAGGGTGGGTCCAAGAAATACATCCTCTTGATTCAGATCCATAGACAAGCCATCCAAAAGCACTCCAAGGTCTAGGCAGCAGGGATTGTCCAAGAGACCACAGACATTGTTCTATAGAACAGAGTGAGGAACTGAGTTACCTCTGCTTTTGAAAAGAAAGACAACAAAAATAGAAATGGAAGATGCCAAGGAGAAATTTACCACAATGAAATCTTGTCCCTACTGGTTCTATTTAAGGATTGTACAGGATCATACATAATTTTACTTTGTAATGAAAGGACTTAAAAAAAACCCTAATCAGAAAGTTGGAAAGATGACAGTAATGGAGGACTTTAATGCTACATAAATGTTGAGGAAGAAATAATGTGGCTGTGTAAGAACCCTTGTCATACTCTTAGCACAGAGGGAGGTAAAGGGGGAAAGAAGACTGAAGTAGGCATGAGCTAGGGAAATACGCACTCATCGAACTGGAGAATATCCAAGCTGGAAAAGACCTAAGAGATCATCAAATCCAATCTTTCCCAATGTAGGAAAAATGAAAGTTAGGAAGGGGAGTGACCTTTCTAAGGTCACATAGAGAAAGACAGAGAACAGAATCAGGGGTACAGGGCTCACAAGTTTAGCAACTGACTCTGGGGAGGAAAAGGACTCATTTTTAAGTATAATCTGAATTATTCATATTTTAACCACAATTTTCTTAAGATTAGACAATTTGTAATAAATCAAATTCTGATACGTAACATCTGCCAAATCTGAGGTATAAATGCTTCCGGTGAAAATTTATTCAAAGCCAGTGTGAACTGACTTCAGGATATCCCCATCACAAACCAAGTGTCCTGACTCTGTCATTCAATGACACGATACAGTAAAATATGGAGATATGGAGGACCTGAGTTCCAATTCCACATCTATTACCTACTACCTATGTGAAGTTGGGCAAGTTGCTGTACTACTCTGGCCCATTTTCTTCCTCTATAAAATGGAGCCATTGACCTGTGAGATCCCTTCTAACTCCCAATCTATGATTCTACTTGCACTATTAAGGTTTGGGTAGGACCGTAACTATGGTGGGGCAATCAGAGCTTCATTCTAGGGCACTAAAATTTAAAGGGCATTGTTTTTGTTCAGAAGGTAGGAACCGTGGAGCTTCACAAGGAGCAAGTCATCCCTAACAGATGATATACATCTGTCCTCTGGTTGCTATACCCTAGGTGAAATATTTCCTGCCTAGTCCTGTCATCAAATCATAAATTTAGGAATGGAAAGGAACTTGGAGTATGTTAAACACGGTTCTTTTATTTTGTAGGCAAGTAAAAGGAGACCAGAAAAATGAATTAACTTTGCTTCAGGTCACACGGCTAAGAAATATCCAAAATAGCATCTGAATTCAGGTATTTTTGACTATAAATCAATGCCCTACATCTAGCACCTTGTCTCGTTCCCTCCCCTAATGGTCCACCCAGCAGCAGCCTCATAGCATCCCTGGGATTTTCCATCCACTGTTCTTGGTAGTCCAAATTCTGAGGTTTCTCTTTCTGGTTCTTCCCATACTTCCCTAACAAACACAAAGAAATCTGCCTTTAAAATTCAATAGGAGGCTATTCTTTCTAGCTCACTCTAGGCACATTTTGTGGTTTCTTGTCCAGGTTGCAGAATTACTAGCTATAATTCTTTTTTAAGTACAAATCATAAGCCTGCCTTCTCATTTCTCTCTTCTTTATTTCTCTGCTATCGTCTTCCTCTCTCTCTCTCTTTTGTACTTATCATCTTCTTCCCTTTCCTTCCTACTCCCTATCCTCCCCCCTTTCTTCCTCCACTGGAATGCTTCTCTGTAGCCTTTATTTTCCCTACTTTATGTTCTGCCATTCCACATTTTTAAGACTTGTTAACTTGAGAGCTTGTAAAGCAAGCAAGTAGCTAACTCTTAGGGAAGTGCTGGTTTCCAGGTTCAATATGACAAGGAAACAAGAGTTCTTCAAAGTACAGTCATATATTCTCCCCAGTGTTCATTTAACTGAGAAACAGTGCTGTGGATCAAGTGGTAGATTTGAGACCTGGATTGAAATCTTGCCTCTGTCAGCTACTAGAAATGTGAGTATGGACAAATAGATTAGCCTCTCTGAATCTCAGTTTCTTCATCTGTAAAATGAGGATGAACAACAATACCTTTAAGTCCTATCCCCACAGGCTTGTTGTGTGGCTTGAAAGAAATGAATATGCATTAAAATGAATATATAATGATTTGCAAACCATTATACATATTAAATAAACATAAGCTATTATCAATAATTTATATTTCTGTTTTAATAAGCCAAGGATTTGTGAGTTCATTGCTGTGGAAATTCTTTGCATAAATCACAGCCGCTCTGTGACTTAGTCTTCAAAAATTTCTGTGAATGGGGCAGCTAAATGGCGCAGTGGAGAGAGCACCAGTTCAAATCTGGTCTCAGACACTTAAGACTAACTAGTTGTGTGACCCTGAGCAAGTCTTAACCCCAGTTGCCTCAGCAAAAATAAATAAATAAATGAATGAAATTCTGTGAATGAAAAATCCAGTATAACCTGTAGTTGATGAATTTGTCCAGAATTGGTGACAGGGAAGTTGGATCCAGGTCATGCAGGGTCTTAAGTTGTCTGTAGTTCATATTACATAGATCACACTTCAGGTAATCTGTAGTTCAAAGTCCTTCACAGTAGTCTTTAGGTCACACTAGAAGGAAGGAAGCAAGAGCTAGTGGGAGTTGATTGAAGCAACACAGTACTTTATAACAGTGGTATCTAATAAAAAAAAAGTCACATATTGACTTAGAAACCCACAAATTAGAATCATGTATGTGTCAGTGTGTTTTTATGTAGTTTATTAAATATTTTCTAATTACAAGTTAGTCTTGTTAGGCCCTACTAGGGAGTATTGTTGGTCAAGTTGGGTCTTTGACATCTTTGCTTTAGAAAAAAAACCACTTAGGCTGTTTTGTGGAGGAAGGAAAGGCTTGAGTCAGGAAGACCAAATAGAAGATTACTGAAAGAGAGAGAAGATGAGAGTTGATGGTGGCCCAATCTAGTGCTAGTAGAGAGAAGAGGTAGGGCATATGCAAGAAATGTCTGTGGAACTAAGATTGTTAGGAGTTAGCAATTGATTAGATATGTAGGGGAGGGAAATTATGGAGTCAAGAATGCCGTTAAGCTTACAAATGTGATGGGGCTGGAGAAATGGTGGTGCCCTTGACAGCAATAGGGATGCTTCGAAAAAGGGAAAGAAGGGCAGGAATATAATGAGTTTGATTTTGAATGCTTTGTGTGAGATGGCTAAAGAACATCCAGTTTAAAATATCTGATAGTCAAGTGGGAAGGCAGTCTCTCTCAGGAGAAAGACTAAGGCTGGATATATAGATCTGGGAATCATTTATACAGAGAGGATAATACGTGAGAACTGAGACAGAAAGAAACAGGCAGAGAAGCTGAGATAGGGGTTATAAACATTTTCATGTCATGGTTCTCTTTGGCAGTAAAATTTAGGGATCCCTTCAGAGAAAATGCTTTTAAATAATCAAAGGAAATGGTCAATTTTAGTTAGAGGGGAATGAAAGTCAAGAATTTTTTTTTCCTATCCAAAGTCAGAGACAGAATGAAATTTATCCCCAGGTCAAGAATTCTTGGTGTAGAGCACAAAAAGAAAAGGGCCCAGTGTAAAGCAACGGGGAACACCACAAGTAAGAGGTTTAGCTTGATGATGATCCAACAAGAGTGAGAAGGACAGGTAGGAGAACCTAGGGTGAAACCCCATCAAAGAGTCTGTTCAGGAGGTCAAGGACATCTTCTTTAGGCTTTACATCCCAGTTCCCTCAATCATTCCTCCTATGAGATGGTCTCGGGTTCATGGCTTCCCATCGCCTGATTAATTGTCAAGATGTCAAGTTTTTGCTGCCGCCATCAGTGTTCCTCTCAAAGGTCATATCCTGAACTGAGCACGCTACTCTTGCTTGTCCCAGGCGAGAAAACCAGGGCTATCACCTCCCTTGATCTCAACCTTTAATGTCTGTTTGTGTTGCCTAAAATAATGGTTCATTTCCTCTGAGCTGAGAAAGGCTCATTTGTTAGGCTCGCCAACTACCCTGGATTTGCCAAAAATAGAATCCAATCTTGTGACGCCTGGATTGAGACATTTTCTTCTAGGTTTAATGGTCTCAAGCTATGAATCTGGGGAAGTTGGCAAGGTTATTGTTGGAATAACAGCATAATCTTTAGGGGAATGGAGAGAGATCTCAGGAGAAGAATAAGATTAAGCCCTTCTCAGACTATTGTCTGAAGATTCTGGGCAACGAATGTGTATGCTGGGCGTTGTGAGTATGTGTGTGGCCGTTATATGTGCACATATGTGTATATATGTGCGAGCATTGTGTATATGTGCATGGGCAGCGTGTGTTCCCACCTGGGCACTGTGTATTTACACGTGAGCATTGTGCATACATGGACATGAAAGGTATTGTGTGTACATATGAGCATTGTACGTGTACGTGCAAGATTGTTTCACAGCAGTGGTCTGAAATTTGGGGAAATTCGATGCCACTTTTATATTGATGTCTAAATAATTTTAAAGGATGGTTCATCTGTTTCTGTTAGAATTGTCAAGATTTCCAGAGGTCCCAGCTTTCTGCCTCAGTATCAGGAGTACTCCTGCCTCATTCTACAGACCAGCCTGCATCTGTTTACCCTCATTCACTCTCATGCTTAAAATACTGCTTAAAGCCAACCTAGATAGCCCTGAAAATAATACTCAGACCCTAGTTCCATTATTGTTAACTGACTGACTATGATGGGAAATGGCTCTTTCCAGGCTGCTGGTCTCAATTCCATTCCCCGATCAGGACCATAGTTTTGAGAGCTGAAAGGGACCTTACAAACCATCTAATTCTCATTTTACAGATGAGGAAACTGAGGCCCTGAAAAGTCAAATGACTTTCTTAGGGATCTACAATCATGGCAGAAATTAGATTCTCTAGAGTTAACCTAACATATTCCAAGGCCCTTGCTCTCTAGGAGATTACAATTTAATTGGAATCTCTCCCCTCTTCAACTTCAAACTTCTTCCAGTATTCAGTGTTTGAACCCAGTTTCTATTTGCAGCTTCTTAGAATTTTGTACTTCCTTTGAAATTCTCCTCAAACACTAATTTCTACATGGTGCTTTTCCTGAGCCTCTCAGTTGCTCATTTCCTGCACAATTTACCTTTTTTATTTTGTTTATGTATTATCTATATTGGTTTGACTTTCATAACTGCTGCTGGACCCAATGAAGTGGGGATGCTCCCTGGACCTTTCTCAGCTGAATTACTTAATCTCAGTGGATTACTGGGTTCAGTCCATGGAAGCTTTCTCTTCTTTTCTTATGAGACTTCTCTTTCCACTTTCTTTAGCTCAATCTACACCTATCCCAGTAACTCAGGAAAAGAGTTAATTATAACTTAGGTTTGGCTTATGTCCAGGCTCTCTCTAATGAGGGGAATAGAAAGGTTTTCCATGTACAATACAAATCAAGTATTAATTTCTTACCTACAAAGAAATGTTTAATACAAAAGGCTCTTATAAAAGTGTATTAATAAAGACTTAAAACTTGCTGTAAGTAATTAACTACTGTTATATTCTCCCAGGAGGTTGAAGCTCGAATATTGGAATGAAAAACAATTTGCAAGACTGTTGAAGGGGCATTGTTACATTTCATCTCCAAGGTAGGATCATTCTCCCTCTTAAGGTAGATATCTTTTTTTTTTCTTTTTTGTTGAATTTATTTTGCATTTTATTTTCCTCCAGTTACAGGTGATAACATTTTTAAACATTTCTTTTTAAAACTGTGAGCTTCAAATTCTTTTTCTTCTTCCCTCCCAACTTCACTTTATCTTGTAATTGAGAAGGCAAGTAATTTTATATAGGTTATACATTCTTAGTCATGCAAAATATTTCCATATTAGTCATGATGTGGAAGAAAACAGACAAAAGAGAAAACCTCCAGGAAAATAAAGAAAGCAAACAAAGTATACTTCAATCTGTATTCAGACACCATCAGTTGTTTCTCTGGGGATAGATGGCATTTTTCATTATAAGTCCTTCAGAGCTGACTTGGATCATTGTATTGCTAAGAACAGCTAAGTCATTCGCAGCTGATCATCTTTTTTTTTTTTAATTAAAGCTTTTTATTTTCTCTTTTTTTAATTAAACATTTTTATTGAAGCTTTTTATTTTCAAATTATATGCAAGGATAATTTTTCAGCATTGACCTTTGCAAAACCTTGTGTTTCAATTTCCCTCCCCCTTTTCCCCATCCCTTTCTCTAGATGGCAAGTGATCCAATATATGTTAAACATGGTAAAGAAAAAATACATGTAAATCCAATATAGGCATATGCATTTATACAATTATCTTGCTGCACACAAAAAAAAAATCAGATCATAAAGGAAAAAAAATGAGAAAGAAAATAAAATTCAAGCAAACAACAACAAAAGAAGTAAAAATACTATGTTGTGGTCCATATTCAGTGCCCACAGTCCTCTCTCTGGGTGTAGATGGCTCTCTCCATCACAGGATCATTGGAACTGGCCTGAATTGTCTCATTCTTGAGAAGAGCCACATCCATCAGAATTGATCATCATATAATCTTGCTGTTGCCATTTACATGATCTTCTGGTTCTTCTCATTTCACTTAAAAGCTTTTTATTTTCAAAATATATACATGGTTAATTTTTCAAGCTAGAGATCTTGTGGCAGCCAGCAGCTTCAATATACAAAGTCCCCAAGAGTACACCTGGCTGACTGGTAGCAGGAAGGCACCATGGTAAATGCCCGGTTGTATTTGTTATATACAGATTGTCTTCCTCAAGAGAAAATAACACCTTCAGGAAGGAAACAGTTTCATTTTTGTCTTTGTATCTCCAGGGCCTTGCACAATTCTTGGCACAGAGTAGGTGCTTGATAAACACTTGCTGATTGACTGCAACAATATCTCCCATAGTTTCTATTTTTCCCTTTCATAATCAGCAGCAGTTAGGAAGTTCAGACTCCTTAAAGATAACCATTCTGTAATTAGAAAAAAAATAGCATTTAGAGTTATTTAATTGCAAAGTACTTTATGTTTTCTCATTTAATAGGTAACTTTTGTATATGTAATTTCTAGTGGCCTGGTCTCAGATTGTTATCACCCATTTCTGTTATGTTTTTGTCTTTTTCCTTGTATCCCCATTATTTGACATTGTGCCTGGCATGTGGCTAGTCAATGAATACGTATTCAGCACCTACTGTATACCAGATACTGTGCTGAGTGTTAGGGATATGAACACAAAAAGACAGATAGCTCCTGCCCTCAAAGAGCTTACTCTTACCAGGGAAAACAACACGCAAAAGGAAATTAAAAAGGAGAAAGGTATCAGGAACTAGGACCTGATGAGAAAGCATAAAGGAGAGCTGCAAAGTGGGGATTAAAGAGATAGATGACCTGGACACCTTCTTTAAATGAAAATTTTTGGAAAGAACTCATCCCTCTGCTCCCCAATCAGAAGGACAGGGAGGCCTGAGGGATGAGATGTGAGTAGCAAGTCTGATGTAGTCTAGTAGAATGGTGAAGTTCCTGAAGATGTGATTAGTAGTAGCAGGCACTTAATGAATGCTTATTGTATTGAATTGTAAACAATATGATTGTAAACAAGTTTGCATGACAGCTATTGGTTCAAGGTTCTTTGTCAATATTATTGTTATCATCCACTGAACATCTTTTGCTTCTTCTCCTCTTCTTCCTCTTCCTCCCTCTAGTCTTCTTTTTCTTCCTCCTTTTTTCTTTCTCTTCTTCCTCTTCTTTTTTCCTTCTTTTTTTCTTTCTCTTTTTCTTCCTCCTCTTCTTTCTTTTCCTTCTTATAATAATAATCCAAAACATTTTTTTCTGATAAAAAAGAGAAGAGAAAGAGTGTGGGGGAGAGGGAAAAGTTTGTTCCTGGGATGTCAGGACAAGCTCCAGCAACATGTGGCTCATTTCTACTTTTCCAGACCCTACTTCTGGATAAAGAGAAAGAAGCTGTGGTAAATGGGTAGGTGAACCACTACCTAAAAGAAATGATGTCAACACTAGGGATAGCTTTCTAATGAATTTTGATTTTGGTTTCATTGTTTTTGGCCACCACCACATTATGACTTCTGAAACACAGAAAGATTCCAAACAGAAAAAGATTAGAGAGAGAGAGAGACAGATGGCTTGGCTGGCAAACTCTCTGTTCATCTGGTCCTTTTTGTAAAAAGCATTTAGCTTCCAGACTTCCTTCTATTCAGAAATTTCAAAGTGTGTTTTTGTATTCGTTACACAGGGAAAAAGTAAAAGGGCTCACGGGGAAACAGGAGAGGAAGGAGGTAACAAGTCACTTTGGAGCTTGTCAAAAGATGAAATGGGAGTTGGCTGCATAGGAATATAAAATTTAGAGTTGGAAGGGATCCCTGAGGTCATAGAGCCCAACACTCATCACACAAAGAAGGAAACTGAGGCTCAGAAAAGCTAAATAATTGTCCTAGGTCATATCAGTCAAAAACATTTGCTAAACCCAGTTCTCTTAGACTTCAAATTTAGTGTTTTGTCCTGTCTCTTCTTTTCCTTCCTTCCTTCCTTCTTTTCTCATTTTCTTCCTTGCTTGCTTGTTTTCCCTCTCTCCTTTCCTCCCTTTCTTCCTTATTTTCTTTTGTAGCCCTCTTTCTATTCCTTTCTTCTTTTCCCCTTCCTTTCTCTCCTTCCTTTCACAGACCTTATGAGACCAAGGTCTTTCTGTCTTATGAGAGGCTGAGCCCAGACCTTGGAAGGACATGACAGGGACAGCTTCAAGGTTATTGCTTCAAGCTTCTTGTGACTACTGGACAAGATGGCCTCTGAAATTTCTTCCTTGTCTGCAACTCAACCCTTTGATTCTGACCTAGGAAAGGGACCAGTTAACTCTGGGATGCCTATGTCATCCTTAAGCAAATATGATTGGAGGGAATGGAAGTATTTTGAAGGCAAAGATGCTTTTCTTTTTTGTTTTAATGCTCCCCACACTTGACACAGTGCCTGATATGCAACAAGGAGCTTCATAAATGCTTCTGGGATTGATGGATTAGACATTATTTTGTCACCAAAACCAATGTAGGCTCCTTGAGACCAAGAACTATTTAATTGTTGTCTTCATTCCCTATGTCCTAGCACAAAGCCAGACACATATTAGACATTTAATAATTCAGTCTGTTGAATTTTGAATTAAATGTGTTAAATAAACAGATGGCAATTTCTCCCCACCTGGAACAACCTCCCCCTCCTCCTTCTTTCCCATCCAAGCATATCCAAGAAAACAAAGTAGTAAAGAGAGGAGCAAGAAGACTTGAATTTTAAGGCAGAGAAGGGGACCTGGTTTGCTGCTTAAGAAAGTGTGAAATTGGACTGGATGTCCACCTCTCACCCCCACCCAGTTCATAGGATAATAGATTTAGTGCTTGGAAGAAAGATGATAGGATCCAGTGTCCTCAGTTATAGAGAAGGAAACTGAGGCAGACAGAGATGAAGTGATTTGCCTGGAGTTACACAACTATAAAACTAAAAAACTATCAAGTGCCTTAGACAGATTTGACCTCTTGTGAAGCAAGAATTTTATGGATGGTTTGTAGAAATGCAAGGTCTTTTATATAAACAAAACAAACAAACAAACAACAAATAAAACAAAAACTCTCTTGTCATAGAGGATTACCTACCAGAGTTACTAATTCTTTTCTTTAAAAAATATTAATCCTGGAAAGGTATTGAGCTGAGAGGATCAAGGGTGCATGCGGCAGCTGAACAGAAAAACCCCAAGGGAGGAGGAGCTCTTGCTGCTCCTCAGCCTTCACTGGCAGACCACCATGGGCTACAAACAGGCTCCTTTGAATCAAAGCTGTATCTTTGCTGACTATCCTTTCCCCACTCTGATTGTCTTCTCCTTTCCTTTATTAAGAATGCCTCTGATCTTGACTTGGTCTAATCCAGGCCAATCTCTTCTTGGTAGTTTAGCTTCGCTACTGGGACAAAATGAGACATTTAAGGTCATTTAACAGAATAGTTAACAAAAGGAGATTTACTTGGTCATAGCAGAAGATACTCAACAAAGATAGACATTGAAAGCTCTTAGAGCTGATTCAACTGAATGAAGTTCCATTGCCTGAATGTTCTGTCAAACAACTGAGAGAATGGAGACATTTTCTACCTACTTTGTACTTGTTGAACCAGGAAGTTCCCTAGGGACTTAGGGCCCTTACTTCCTGTGCTAAGTAAGTCTCCAGGATGGTTTCAGCTCCTCTTAAGGAAATCATTGTCCAGTCATTCACTCATATCCTATTCTTCTTGACCCTCTGGATCACAGCATAGCAGACCCTTCTATCCTCCACTCTCTCTCAAAGTCTATCCAAGTCCATGTTCATTGTTTCCATGACACTTCTATCCATCTCATGCTCTACTGCCCCCCTTTCCTTTTGCCTTCTATCTTTCTTAACATCAGGCTTTTTTCCCCCCAATGAGTCAGTCCCATCTTCTCATTGGTCAAAGTCTCAGCTTCAATATTTTACATTCCAATGAATAGTCTGAATTGATTTTTTCAAGTATTGATTGATTTGATATCCTTGCTATCCAAGGGACTCTCAAAAGTCTTCTTCAGAGGAGGTAGAGTCAAGGTGGTGACGTAAAGGCAGGGACTCACCTGAACTCCCCTCCAAATACTTTAAAATAATGATGCTAAACAAATTCTAGAGTGGCAGAACCCATAAAAAGATGGAGTAAAAAAAATTTCCAGTCCAAGATAAATTAGAAGGTCAGTCAGAGAGGTCTGTTGCACCAGGGTGAGAGAAAAATAGGTTAGTGCAGACCACAGCAGTACAGAAGGACCCAGCAAACCAAGAGCAGGTGAATGAATCAGTGGAAACACTGGTGGTTTCCAGACTTCTTAGCTCACAGACAGCAAAGAGATCAGACAATGGTTCAGAAGTAAATTTAAAGGAATCCCTCTTCTGGCATCACCAAGACTCCGTTGCATTGCTTGTACTTGGATCAGGTTCACAGTCCTGGGTCTTAGTTCTAGTGCAAGAAGGAGCACTAACATGATAGAACTTGGGGTTGCAAGGGAGCAGGGATCCTGGTCACAATTGCAGGGTTGAAAAGAGTGCTTGTGATCATTTACAAACTAGTGTGCAGTACCAGAAAGTAATAAACACCTCATTATACATCATTATATCTTAGAAGATCCAGAAACTTTCAGGACCCCAGAATTACCTCTGAAACAGCTATGCACAAACCCTGAAGCTTAGGACAGTGCTCTCTCTACTTGGAAAGCAGAAGCCTACTTTAGCATAGACCTAAAAGTCAAGAAATAGGCTGGAAAGTTAATAAACAACAGAAAAAAATTCTGATCATAGAAAATTAATATGATGACAAGGAAGATCATACTCAAAAGAAGACAACGAAGTCAAAATCCCTGCCTCCAAAGCTCAAAAAAAATATGAATTGGCCTCAGGCCATGGAAAATCTCAAATAAAAAAAGGATTTTAAAAATCAAATAAGAGAGATAGAGGAAAAATTGGGAAGAGAAATGAGAATGATATAAGAAAATAATGAAAAAAGAGTCAACAGCTTGGTAAAGGAGGCACAAAAAAAATACTGAAGAAGATAACACCTTAAAAAATAGAATAGGCCAAATAGTAAAAGAGGCACAAAAATCCAGTGAAGAGAAGAATGCTTTGAAAAGCCAAATTGGCCAAATGGAAAAAAGATGTGCAAAAATTTACTGGAGAGTTTCTTAAAGAGAATAATTGCCCAAATAGAAAAATTGATATAAATGCTCCTTGAAAATAAATTCCTTACAAGTTAGAATTGAGCAAATAGAAGCAAATGACTTTCTGAGACATTAGGAAACAATCAAATAAAATGAGATTGAGAAAGCTGCCAATGACCTTCTGTAAGAGATCCCAAAATGAAAGGTCCTAGGGATGCCATAACCAAATTCCAGACCTTCCAGATCAAAGAGAAAATACTACAAGTCATCAAAAAGAAACAATTCAAATATCATGGAGCCACAGTTAGGATAACAAAATTTAGCAGCTTCTACGTTAAAGATCAGCGAACTTGGAATATGATATTTCAGAGAGCGAAAGAGCTAGGATTACAACCATCCAGCAAAACTGAGTATAATCCTTTGGAGAAGGTGGAAATGCACATTCAATGAAATAGATGACTTTCAAGAATTCCTGATGAAAAGATCAGAACTGAATAGGAAATTTGACTTTTGTAAACAGAACAAAGAAATCATGTGGGATTTGATAAGATTAAACTGTTTATATTCCTACATGGGAAAAATATTTATAACTCCTAAAAATGTTCCCATTATTAGGGCAGTTAAAAGGAGTATATATTAATAGAAAGCAGAGTGTGAATTGAAAGTGAAGTCATGATAATCTTAAAAAATAAAATTGGGGCAGCTAGTCGGCACAGTGGATAGAGCACCAGCCCTGAAGTCAGGAAGACCTGAGTTCAAATCTGGTCTCAGACACTTAACACTTCCTAGCTATGATTGATCCTGGGCAAATCACTTAACCCAATTGCCTCACAAAAAACCAAACGAACAAATAAACAAATAATAAAATCAAGGGATGAGAAAGAATAATGCATTGGGAAAAGGAAAAAGAAAAAAGATAGAATGGGATAAATTATCTGACATAAAAGAGGCCTGAAAAAGATTTTACAGTGAAGGGGGAAATGGGGAAAATGGTGGTGTAGTTAACAGAACATTCAGGCGATGGAATTTCATTCAGTTGAATCAACTCTAAGAGCTCTCAATGTCTATCTTTGTTGAGTATCTTCTGCTGTGACCAAGTAAATCTCCTTTTGTTAACTATTCTGTTAAATGACCTTAAATGTCTCATTTTGTCCCAGTAGCAAAGCTAAACTACCAAGAAGAGATTGGTGGGGGTGGGGTGGGAGGGTGGGGAAGTACATAAGCTTTCTTCTCATTAGAATTGGCTTAAAGTGGCAATAATATATACATTATGTTGGGTGTAGAAATCTATCTTATGTACAGGAAGGGAAAGGGATAAGAAAAGAAAAAGGAAGCTGATAGAAGGGAGAGCAATCTGGGGGAGGTAAAAGTCAGAAGCAAAACACTTTTGAGAATAGACAGAATAAAAGAAGAGATGGAGAGAGTGGGATAAGGAGAAAAATAGGATGGAGGGAAGTACATAGATGGTAATCATTACTGTGAAAAAATTCATAGTGATTTTCTCTGATAAACATTTCATTTCTCAAACATATAGAAAACTGACTCAAATTTACAGAAATAAGAGCCATTACTCAATTGATAAGTGGTCAAAGGATTTGACCAGGGAGCTTTCAAAGTAATCAAAGCTATCTATCATCATATTTTTAAAAATGCTCTAAATCACTATTGATGAAAGAAATGCAAATTAAAAGAATTCCAAGCTACTATGTCATACCTGTCAGATTGTAATATGAAAGAAAAGGAAAATGACAAATGTTGGAGGGGATATAGGAAAAATTAAAACATTAATGTAGTTCTATTGGTGGAAATGTATACTGCTGGAAATGTATACTGCTTCAACCATTCTAGAGATCACTTTGGGATGATTCTCTGAAAACTGTAAAACCATGTGTACTAAGCAATTTGACTAAGCAATTCCAAAAAAAAAATGAAAAGATAGGTTGTTAGTTTATAAATAATTGCCATATGCCTACTGTGTGCCAGGTACTGTGCCAAGGTTATTGAGTGCCTACTTTGTGCTGAGCAACAATAAAGCAACAAGCATTAAGTGATAAAAGCAGTTTGGGATGGAGGTCTTGCTTTTCTCTATAAACTCAACAAGCCCCACCCAAAACCAGTTGGATCACTTTGTATTTCCCTCTGAGATCATCTTCAATAGATCTCGTATCTGTGTTGTTTGGACATTGTCGTGTGTGAGGTCTTTGAGAACAAGTATTGTTTTCCTGTCTTTCTTTGTATCTGCAGGCTTAGAACAGTATTCATCATACAGATACTTCTCGACTTGAGTGGAAAAAACCTTGAGACAAGGAAACTAAAAGGAGACTGTGATAAGTGCTTGGACTAAGGTGGCAGCTGTGTGAGTGGAAGAATGGGGAAGGAGAGAAGGCAGGTGAAAGAGTCTATGAAGGGAGAAATGATACAAATTCAAAACTGATTCAATATATGGAGCTGAGAAGAATTAGGAATTGGGACAGTGCTGAGATTATGAATCTGAGATAGAGTGGGATAAGGGTGACTTCAATAGAAATAAGCAAGTTCAAAGGAAGAATGAGCTTTTTTCTGGAAGCAATGAGTTTAGGGCAGAGAGAGAAGACCAAAGAAAGAGACAGAGACAGAGAGAATAGAGAAAAGAAGAAGAGAAAAAGAAGAAGAAAAAGAAAAAGAAAGGGAGAGAATGAAAAAGAGAGAGACAGAGAGAAAGAGAAAGGGAGGAAGAGAGAGATAGTTAAAAAAAAAAAAAAAAAAAAAAAAAAAAAAAAAAGGAAGAGAAAAGAGGCCAGGATAGAAAGCCTTGGAGAACACTCAAAGTAAGGGATCATGATAACGGAGGCTGAGAAGGAGCCTTCAAATAGGTAGAAAGTGAATTGTAGAGGGCTGAAACTCTGAATAAGTGTATTTGAATCAGACAACTGAGCACTCAAGGCTAATTACCTATTCGATATGAGACAATCTCTCTATTAGCATATGTTGGATAAATGGCTCTTCTCACAATTGATGCTGGCTCAATGTTTGGTGATAAGATAATCGTAGGCAAGGATTAGAGGGTGAAGGGACAGAGATCAGAGGCACTTTGCGGCAGGACGAGGAGGAGAGAAGTTGGTGACTTTGGACTCAAGAATCCAGGATACATCTTTGGTGAGTCTCGGGGCAGTTTGCCTGCTTCTTTCACTTATCCCCCTAAAAGCCAAGGATTTTACTTATCCTGCCTCTGGCTGATCCTGAGGCCTCCAGGGAGCTAGCCCGAACTTCACAGTGAACCAGGAGAGTTTAGTCATGAGAACCCAATTTAAAGAAAGTATCTAAGGAAAAAAGATGGTCCACAGTGTCAGGAGCAACAGAGAGGGCTTCTTGGCTTTGGCTGCTAAGATATTATTGGTGAATTTAATTGAGTGAGGGGGTTAGAAGCTAAGTTGCAAAGGACTGAAAAGCATGAGAAAATGGAGGCAACAAGTGCAAACAATCTTTTCCCTCCTAAGAGTTTGGTTGAGAAAAGGAGAAGAAATACAAGATAATAGTTTGAGGGGGGTGATAATGAAGGTTTTGAGAGGGTTTTTCAGAATAATTCATTATATTCATTAATTCATTTATTTACTGAGAAATTGAGGCCATATGCCAAATGATCTATAGCTGTAAAAATTTGCCAAAATATGGGAAGCTAGAGAAGGGAAGAGGAAAATTTGGCGTAACTTCTATGGGAGTCAAATAGAAAATCAATTAGGGAAGAATAAATAGACTTGCATTACTGCAGTGTGTGCCCAGTTGAAATTGGAGAATGTGAATTTATAATATAGCAGTCAGACAATCGTGAGACCCCTTCCAGCTGCATTCATCAACGTCTGAGTATGAGGAAAAGAGGAGGGTGATGGGAGTAATCTAGGTCTGGCATCGGGCAAGGGATGAGCAGGAAAGTGGGGACACAAAAACAGTGGAGTTAAGAAGAGAGACTAGTATAGAGCTGAATTGGTAAATTATAGAGTCAAAACTGGGAAGGGAGTCAAGTAAGTAAAGTCTGGACAGGGGTAATGGTCTGGGAAATTATGGAGGGAGAGAGTTAATAACAACCAAGGAATAAATTTAGGAGAGTGAAGCATGAAGAGACAGAGTTAGACTAAGGAATGGTTAGCAATATCTATTGGGAACTTCTATTAATATTAATAGTCATCTTTATTATATGCCTATTATTATAGCATCAATTATTCATCATCATTATTACAAGACACAAAAGTGCTTGAGAAAATATAATTTTCATCATTAATACCTCTTGATAGGGAAAGTATTGACTTTGGTTCAAAATTCTTTTTGGAAACTGACCGACTATGACTCCACGCAAGTCATTTAACTTTTATTTGTCCATTTGTCTTTGGGTATATTTAGAGCCGTCTTTCTGTTTGAATACTTGCCTATCTGTCCTGCTTCTCTGTCTGTCTGTCTGTCTGTCTGTGAGTTTATCTTTCTGCGTCTCTGAATATGCCTGTCTGTCTGTTTTTTTAGTCTTTGTTTTGCTGTTCTGTCTGCCTCCTGCCAGTCTGACCCTCATTTGTTTGTCGGTATGTCTTTCTATTGGTGCATCTATCTGTGCTGCCCTATCTTTTTGTGTCTCTCTAAAACATGATTTATCTTTGTTCTAAAAACTCCCAACAATAATAATGCAGAGAGCTTTCTTCTTTTCCAAGCTTGTTCCCATTCATCATCTCACTTGATCCTGACAATATCCCTTTGAGACAGTCAGGGCAAGAGTTATTGCCTCCATTTGACAGTGTCAAGGCAAGCAAGACCCAGACCTCCAGCCAGCCATGTCAACATCCTGCATCCCCTGACTCACCTTTCCATGTGCCCCTCTTGGCCTTTTCTTCCCCTTTGATTACACAAGCCCCAGGGCCCAGATTGAGGTTGGGAAGGTGAATATTTACCCTCCTCACCATTGCCCAATACATCAAGACAAGCTTGGACCCGCAAAAGGAAGCTTTATGGGGACAGAAATAGAACTTAGAGGGGAAGCAGTCACTGGGGTCAAAGAAGCTGGCCAAAGCTTAGCTCTTGCTGCACTCATGTTTTATGGTCTCTCTCCTCATGGGGTTAGTTCTTTTCTTCTTCTTCTTCTTCTTCCTCCTCCTCCTCCTCCTCCTTTTCTTCTTCTTTTTCTTCTTCTTCTTCTTCTTCTTTTCTCCTTTTCTTCTTCTTTTCTTCTTTTGCTTCTTCTGCTTCTTTTTTTTGCTTCTTCTTCTCTCCTCCTTTTTCTCCTTCTTCTTCTCTTCCTCCTCCTCCTCCTCCTTCTCCTTCTTCTCCTCCCTGTGTCTTTTTCTCTCTTGTGTCTCTGTGTCTTTCCCTTCCCCTTCTCTCTGTCTCTGTCTCTTTGTCTCTCTTTCCCTCCCTCCCTCCACCTTCCTCTTTTCTCTCTTTAAAAAAGAAAATTCTACCATGAAATGGTTCTTTTGGGGTTTTCATTTTGTATGTACAACTGTCCATTTCTATTATGCCCTTCCCCTCACTGTACAATAGTAATGACCAAGCTTGGCTTCAAGAATGAGCTATGAGTGTACCCTTCCTGCCTTTCCTGGCAAGGGTAGAGGACCACGGGTATGGAACACTTTTTAATGTTCAGATTTTTTGGTGGTTTGACTAGTTTTGTTGTTTTTTCTTCCTCTCTTTTTTATTCTTTGTTATAAAGGATGGTTCTCTGGAAGATGTAGGAGTGGAGGAAGAAGGGATAATCTGGAAAATGCAGGTGATATAAAAACATTAAGTACAAAAAATGTTTTAAAAGCCAAACAGAACAAATTTGTTTTTATAGCGGCAATTTGGTATATGATTTTGGAGTCAGAGGATTTCAAAATCCTCAGTCTAGCCATATATGACCTTGAGCAAATCCTTTTCTTTCTCTGACCTCAGTTTGCTCATCTGAAAAATGGAGATGGTGGGTTAGATGGTCTCCAAGGACATCTTCATCCTTTAAGCTTTCTTCCATGAAACAGTCTTTCAAAAATATAGAGTTAATAATGATGCTATTTTTCCCAGTCTTCTCTTTTTTAGGTAAAGCATCCCACTTTCTTCAAGCCCATCCTCCTGGGGCCAACTTGAGGCTGGTCAAGCTTCCCTGGATGCTTTCCAGCTTGTCAATGTCTTTTCTAAAGATGACCTCCAGAAGTAAGCTCAATATTCTAAATGAGATCTTACCTATTATTACGATGATACTTCTTGACTTCCTCTGTTTCATGTTTCCCCCATCCTTACTGTTTCTGTCTTTCTCTCTCTTCATCCTCAGCTCTAGTTCCCCCTATTATTACCCCATGACATCAGAGCCTCACTTAAATCTGTGACTAAAACTAGGAAAATAGGGATAGAAGTTAAAGGGAGACAGTAGAAGAGAGAGCCTCCTAATAATTATAGCTACCTATCAATGAAATGGAATGCCTAAGGAAGAAATAAGTTTTCCATCACTAGAGATGTTCAAGTTGAAGCTGTGGTCATTGAGTGGGAAGGATACAGGATGATATAAGAGAAAGAGAACTAGAGATGAAAGGGGAGGAAAAAAAGAACTGGAAATTGAAGGAGGGTACCATCAATTTGGGAATGGCTAAATAAACCGTAGTCAAACATGACTGTGATCTGAGAAATAATGAAAAAGAAGGATTTCAGAGAATAGAGAAGATCTATATAGGTTGATGCAGAATAAACTGAGGAGAACAAGAACTATTTATATCATAATAGTGTTGTAAAGCCAAAGAACTGTGAAAAGCTTGGGAACTCTGGTCAATGAAATGTTCAACCGTGATTCCAGAAGACTTGTGATGAAATAAACTGCCCATCTCCAGATGAAGAAGTGGTGATTCCACAATGAAGCGTATATTTGGGGGACATGGACAATGCAGAAATTTGTTCTGCTTGACTAATTATGCTTGTAAGGGGTTTTGTTTTTCTTGCTTTCTCCATATGAGGAGCAGTGGAAGGGAAACTATACAAATCTGAAAATAAAATAAAATAGAATTTTTCTTTTTAAAATATCCAGAAGAATTCAAAAAGAAGTTCAGAAAGAAGCATAGACAAGCTGGGAAGAAGCAAGTTCAATTTATTATATACATTTGAAAAAGAAAGCAACATGCAATGGAAAGCTATGAATTCATATATTTTATACATGGAAAGGTAATCTTTTGAAGTATTTCTTAAATGCAAAATTATAATTTGGCTTCGTCTCTAGCCACATCTATTTGGCCTTGGGCAAAATATTGTCACTTTAGGCCTCAGAATCTATATCTGTAAAATGATGGGTTTGGATATCATGATCTCCAAAGCTTCTTTCAGTTAAATGGATTCTTCTGGGAATTTTACAAATTTTAAAGGGAGGTGTATATATATATATCATTTAAGATTTAGACAAAATGACCTCCTCTAATACCTCTTCCACTATTGGGATTGTCTAATTCTGCAATAGGATCATTCCATGCTCCTTAACGGTTGATGATGACATGATATGCCAACTTTCCCACTCCACCACTTACAGGAATTCCTGAGTTTAATGAAGGCAATTGGATAGAGATAATTTTCTAAGAATACCATTGAAAACTGGTATTTCAACAGTCATGTTAAAGAAAACTAGGGAATAGAATTGGCCACCGATTAAATGTGAACCAACTATGTGATATGACTACTTACAGAGCTAAAACAATTTCAGGGTGCATTAATAACTGTACAATGTGGAGGTTACAAAGTATAACAGTCTCATTGTAAGACAAGTAAGATAGAAATGCTCTGTAATGATTTCAAAGTTGGATTAGATTACCTCTAAGGTCGCTTCCAGGATTCTAGGTGTGAACAGAGTGCTGGTCCCAGTGTTCAGAAAGACCTGATCCAGCCTGACACTTCCTAGCTGTTTGCCTTAATTTCCTCACCTGTAAAATGAACTAGAGAAGAAAATGATGAACCACTCCAGTATCTTTACCAAGAAACTCCCAAAGGGGATCACAAAAAACTGGACACAATTGAATGACAATTTATTTCTTTTGATATTTCTTCTGTATTCCAACACTTAAATCCCTTTTGTCCTTCCTTACCCCACCTTGTTAGGAGGGTTTGTTTCATCCTTTGTATTTATTTCCCAAATACCCAATACAGTGCCTGGTATATAGCAGGTGCTTAATAAGTGCTTATTGAGAGATTTCTCTAATGTCTTTCTCTGATAAGTCACTGTAGTATGGAGGTAACCCTGGGCATCTCTGGGCTATGCTAGCAGAGTGTGAATTGTATCGATCTTATCAACCTAAAATTCTGGGGGCAAAAGGGATTCTGTTATTAGAGAACCAGCCTCCCAAAGTTTAGAGAAGTTCAGACAAGGGAGAAGAGAAGGGGGGGAGGGGATGAAATCTCAGCTAAAATTCTCTCTCGACCTCAGAGAGTTTATCACCTTTTTTTTTCATCTTTGCCTCTTCACAGGTATTATATGTTGTGGATTTTTACTAGAATAGAAGCTTTTTGAGGTCAGGAAATATTTCACTTTTATCTTTATATTACCCGTGCTTAGTACAATGCCTGGCACATAGTAGGTATTTACAGATGCTGGCTGATATATATTTTCTGAATTAAGCTGACTTATGGGAAAAGCTTTTGTTTTTTATCTTTAGGTAGGTGGCAGGAGGAGGAGGAAGAAGAGGAGGAGGGGAAAGAAGAGAGAGAGAGAAGAGAGTTCAAAATCAGACTGCTAATGATGAAGATGACTTTATATTTTAAAAATAATTTAACACCTTCTCCCCTCCCCTTCCTGCCATTTAATAGAAAACTAGGGGCCAAAGAGGTGCTCATCCAGATTCACATAGCTAGTCATTTTTGGTCATGTGCAACTCTTCATGATCCTAGTTGGGGTTTTCTTGGCAAAATTACTGGAGTGGTTTGCCATTTCCTTCTCCAGTTTGGTTTACAGATGAGGAAACTGAGGCAAAGAGGGGCAAGGACTTGCCCAGGGTGTCTGAAGCTAGATTTGAACTCAGCTTCACATATCCAGCTATTGGCAACTCAGGACTTGCTCCCCGCTCTCCCCATCCCTATTCCAATGCTGCCTTTAACTTTTAGGTACACAGACATTTTCTGTAGGTGTTCCCTTTGGGAGGATTTCCTTCTTACTTTTTATTTGGGGATGGCTTTTGATCTGAAGTGAGAAGTTAGGACTACTGGTCTCCAGTCCTAATTCCTTGAGCTCTGGTGTCTTACTTCCTCTAAATAAATAATCTAGGAGCTAGATCAGGCACTTTCTAAAAATAATTAATTTAAAATTTTCTTTTATTTAGTGATTTAAATAGGGACTAGGAAAAAGAAATAAACATTGCTCTGTCCTTCAGGCACTTTCTTAGGAGGAGCTCAAAGTCCCTCCTGATGCTGCCTCTTCTCATCCGGGAGGAAGCCGGTGGTATGACCCCTGTTGAACGGGAGGGGGGGGAACAGAGTTGATGTGGTCAGCCTTGCCTTTAGCTGTCTAACTGCCACTTTCTACTTGTGTGATCTTGAACAAGTTCTTTATCATCTCTGGACCTCAATTTCCCCATCTGTAAAATGGGCCAAATGACCTCACATTTCTGTCACAGATCCAATTCAGGAAGAGAACTTAGAGGTCACTTTGTCCAGCTTCTTCCAGATAAGGAAACTGAGGTTCAGAGAGAACAAAGTACTTGCCAAAGATCACATAGAACCAGGAATCCAATATAGACCCCTCTAGCTCCAAATCTAGGACCCTTTCTAGTCACTTCTCTTTCCTGGGCCTCAGTTTCCTCAACTGTAACATGGGGATTGATGGCCATGCAGGAGGACATGGATTAGATGACCCTCGCCTACTTTAAATCTCAGGATGCTTTTTGTCAGCAGCATAATTGTTTCTCCTCTGAAGTATTAGTATCTTTATTTGTAAAATGGGGACATTAATCTCTGTCTTATCTACTTCTCAAAAGCTGATAAGGAAATGGCTTTTCAAAGCTTAAAGCACTGGGAGAAATGAGAAAAATTATCATCATTATTATCAATTTTAGAGCCTTTCTTTTGCATTGACTTCCTGAACAGAAGAGCCGAAATTACTTTGACTCTGTAGTCAAATTGACCTGGTAATGGACTAGCCTGATTGATCACTCATTTGACAAAATGATCTCACCGACATGACATGCCTTCATGCTTGGAAATTCACTCTTAGTCTGCACCTCTCACTGCTGATTGCATTAGCCCGGCCCTTTGGCCCTTGAATCCCCAAGAAGCCTCTGATTTAAACCAGTTGAGTCTGACCTGACCAGCTGGGGAAAGTGATGAGGACTCTAAGCTGATGAGGACTCTAAGCTTGTCTGAGTTCATTGAGGACTCGGGAAAGGAACCCAAGCCGGGCTCTCTAAGCACTGGCCGGGTAATCCCACCCACATCTCCCCAAGACCCCCTTGGGCAGCTAAGGAAAGAAGGTAAGGAGAGGGGGAGACAGAGAAATAGAGAGACAGAGAGACAGTCAGAGATAGAGAAAAAGAGACAGAGAAAGAGAGGAAGAGAAGGAGGGTTAGAGAAATGGAAAAACAGAGAGACCGAAAGACAGACAAATAGGCAGAGATAGAGAGACAGAGACAGAGAGAGACAGGGAGAAAGATACAGAAACAGAGAAAGGCAGAGGAACAAGATATGGATGAAAGGGAAGAGGTCAGATAGAGACTGAGATAGGAACAGAGCAAGATAGAAACAGACAAAGAAACAAGAGACAGAGAAGCATAGAAGGAGACAGACAAATATAGAAAGAGCTGAGGTGAAAGAGAGAAAAAAGAGAAGGGAGAAAGAGGTAGGAAATGTATATGATTAGGAAGAAGAGACAGACAGATAGAAATATAGAGTAGAAAGAAGAGGGCATATAGAGGAGAGGAGAGAATGTGTGAGACAAAAATAATAATGAGATAGAGAATCAGAGAGAGAAAGACACACACACACACACACAGAGAGAGAGAGAGAGAGAGAGAGAGAGAGAGACAGACAGACAGACACAGAGACAGACACAGAGAGACATAGAGAGAGACAGGCACAAAGACAAAGGAGACAGAGAGAGATACACAGAAAAAGACAGACAGAAAGAGAAACAGAGACAGGAGACAGAAAGACAGAAAAACACACAGAGAAAGAGAGAGAGAAAGAGATAAGGAGAGAGAGGGAGACAGAAACAAAGGAAAAGAAGAAGAAGTGGAAAGGGAAAGGGGAAGGGAAAAGAGAAAGAGAAAGGGAAAGGGGAAAGGGAAGAAGAAAGAGAAGAAGGAAAAGGAGAAAAACAAAAAGAACAAGAAGAGAGTAAAAGGGAATGAGAGAGAGAGAGAAAGAGAGAGAGAGAGAGAGAGAGACAGGCAGACAGACAGACAGACAGGGTAGGGAGAGACAGGGTAGGGGAGGCAAAGAGAGAAAGAAAAGGAGGAAGAGAGAACATTCTGCCATTGGTAATCATAGGAAGACAATGCACTTGGTAAAGTCTGGGGCAGGGTCTTGATCCCCATGAAGACAGCCCTTGCATTTGCCTGGTACTGTGTAGTTTGCCAATTATGAGCCCCACATTAGCTCATTTGATCATGCAATAACACTAGGAGCTAATAAAACTTTTTATTCCCATTTTAGGGATAGGAAAACCCAGGCAAATGGAGGAGAAGGTTCTTGCACAGAGTCACATCAAGTAAGTGGCAGAAATCACATTAGTACCTAGTTCTCCCAGATCCCACCTCCAAGCGGTAGGCTCTCATCAGCCTCTAGTCTTTGGTCTTAGGTTGGAAGGTGGCTCCCACCCAAGGATAATCCTGTATTTGTTCTGTGGCACTGGATGTGAGAGCAGAGAAGCCTTAGTTTTGCAGGGGGTTCAGGAGGAAAGGTCAAGGAGCTGAGGCCGGTTCAGAATTTAAGAACGAGAAAGGTCCTTAGAACGTGGTGTGGGTGGAGCTGGGAGGGAACTTCATCCCCTTAAGTCACCCACCAAGCATTTATGAGGCACTTAGTATGTGCCAGATACTGAGGATTCAGGAGATGATAAAGGCAGGTGCCTTCCTCAAGCAGCACACAATTAGAGTTGGAGGGTTTCAGGACACAGAATGTCAGAGTTGGGGGTCTCAGGACACAGAATATCATCAGAATTGGGGGCCTTGGGAACACAGAATGTCAGGATTAGGGGGTTGAGGCCATAGAACAGAGAATATCGGAAGTGAGAAAGACTTTAGGGCTCAGGGAATCTGCTCCCTTTTACAAAGGAAACTGAGGTTCAGATTGGCCAAATGTCACCCAGGTAGTTCGTGACAGTAAGTCTAGTATAAGTCTCCACTGCTTCACGCTGCTTCTGTATTCTACCCAGTGACCCCTGTGACAAATTTCCCCCTTAACAGCAAAATTTGATTGAAAGGCATTATAATAAAGGCAAAATAATAAAGGATTGAAAAGCACAATGTGGACAATTTAATTCTATCCCTTCTTTTTCGTCATTATCACTGAATTTATAAAGCAGGCTAAGATTCTAAAGCAGAGTACTTTAGAAATATATCATTTAATCTTGTAAACTAGCTGCTATTATTATCTCCATTTTACAGATGAGGAAACTGGGGCTGAAAGATTAAAGGGCTTACCCAAGTCAATATAACTAGTAAATATCCGAGGGGGGAATTTGAACTCAGATCCTTGTGTCTCCAAAGCTGATGCTCTACCCACTATGCCATCCAGCTGCCAAAAGAAAGAAACTGAGGTTCAGAGAAGTTGGATCATATGCCCAAGAGAATCCAGAAATTAAATTTCAGAGGTCAAATTAAAATCGGGGTCCCCTTATTTTATTTTAATTTTTAAAATAAATTTTAAATTTAAATTTATTTTTTATTTAGTATTTTATTTTTCCCAGTTACATGTAAAAACAAATTTGTTCCATTTGTTTTTAAAACTTTGAGTTCCAGATTCTTCCCCTTCCTCCGCCAGTACTAAGAATACAAGCATTTCAATATAGCTTATACATGGGTACAAGTCTCCTTATATTTTACCCAGGGTACATGTGAAATAATTATTAATATTCATTTTTTAAAATTTGAGTTCTTCCTTCTGAAGGAGAATGCAAGTAATTCAATATAGATTAAACATGTGTACAAGTCCCCTTGTTTTATTTTTGGGGGTGTTTATTTAGTAATTTATTTTCCCCAGTAAACAATTTAAAATTTAAAATTAAATTTAAATTTAAAATTTAACAATTTTAAATTTTAAACAATTTTTAATATTTGTTTTTAAAACTTTGAGTTCCAGATTCTTCTCCTTCCTCCCCCAGTACTGAGAATGCAAACAATTCAATATAGTTTATACATATATACAGCTCCCTTTAGTTTAAGTCCATCATTTTATTTCTTCCCTTGGTAGAAGCTTTTCCCCACCTAGCTAATTCCCTTCCCCAACCCCCAGGAGGTTTTAGGAACCGATTAACGCCATCTCCTAGTTTGGAAAATGTCAAAGCTTTTAAAAACAAATTGCCAGCAAAGTTAAGATTGCTTGTTTTCCTTCTTGTCCCTAAAAAACCCATGAGCCCCCTGAACAGAGATGTTGTTCCCAGTACCGAGTACGTGGATGTGCATGTGCCCTCCCGGGGCTGGAGCTAAGAGACCTGTCCCCCTTCTCCTCCCATCCCTCCTTTATTTTTCATTTTAGAGGAAAGTCTGGCACTTTATTCCATTTTCACAGCAGAGGGCCAAGGGACTGAGCTGGTCCTGCTTCTCTTTATGGCCCTTCACATCTATTAGCTGTGTCAAGAGGCTTCAGGGTTGGAAATGAGGGCCCCACTCAGTTAAGTCACGTTGCCCGGTGCCATCAGCCAGGCTCTCTGCTGACTTAGGGATTCTGTCGGTTAGGGTCACCGTGACATCTGGGGCGCTTGCCAAGCCCCAGCCTCCTGAGCCTCAACCCCCACCCCCCAACTCCCACCCAAGATCCAGAACTCACTTTTGATCATAGATTTGGGGATTTGGGTTCAAATTCTGATTCCAAACCCATCTGGATGGTGTCTGAGATTATTTCTGTCAGATGTTTGGTTCTTATAACCTGGGTTCTACCCTCATGAAACTTTTTTTTTCCTCTAGGTCTCAGTTTCCTCAATTATAAAAATAGAAAGAAGGACTGGAAGACTTCTGAAATCTCTGAGTTTTAAGATTTTCTACCATCACTGGCCCTTTAGGATTCCTGTCTATGGTAGGTTCCATAATTTTTTAAACAATATCTACGATATCTCTAGTATAAAGCTCCCTCTGGCCCTGGGAGAGGGAGTGACCTATAGTCAGAGAGTAATCTGGAAATGACTGTTCCACTCTCTCACACCCAGGATGTATAAGAAGTGAAACCTTACTTTTCTAGACACGACCACCAGTTACTATAAGTGTCATTATCATCCCCGCTTTTCAAAAGGGGAAACCCAGCTGTAAGCATTTCCTCCCCACCTCCATCTCTCCATGGCCCCAAATCATTTTCTATTTCTTTTATTTTAAGGATTACAAAGCACTTTCTTCCACAGGTAGGATTAGTATTATTATTCCCCTTTTCCAGATGAAGAAATTGATATTCAGCATAGGAGTGACTCCTTCAGAAATTCCAGCTCACAAAGCATCAGAATCCAATTACTTGATCAACAAGCGTTTATTAAACTCCTACTGCTGTGCCAGTATTATCCCTGTTTTCTAGACAGGGAAATCAAAGCTCATTAGGCCAAAGGATCTGCCCAGAGTTCTATAGCTAATACAGTTTCAGCCCCCAATCAACAATCAAAAAGCATTTATTAAGCTCCTATTATATGCCCGGCACAAGTACTTTTCCCAATACTCCTCGGTCTCTCTTTCTTTTTAGCTCAGTTCTCAGAACAAGGGACTACCCTTCCCCCTTTTCCTTCTGGCTCCAGGACAGAGCAACAGCCTCTGACAACCCCACCCCCCAACTATGTACACCCCCTCACACACACTTTTCATATAGAGTGGGAGAATAACAGAATGATCCGGGGATGGCAGTTACCATAGCAACCCAGAGCTTTACAATTCCATTCTCATAAAACCCCAAATCAGGTTTGGAAAGGTGAGGCTCTCCTGGCTCACCAAGGCTGGAAGGGTGAGGGGCCCTCCCTAATTAGTTGGGTGGAGATGCAGGAAGGGATTGAGAAGGCTTAAAGGGGCCCTTTTATCACTTCTCCTTTGAGGCCGGGGGTCAAACACAGAGAGGTTGAACAATAGGACCAAGGAGATTCACTGGTGGGTGTAAGCCTGGGAGCTCAGCAGAAAGAGTGGGAGGAGGGGAGCAAAGAGGTGCTCCTGGAAAAAGGAGAATGGGGAGGGGTGAGATAAGGGTGGGGAGAGAAAGGAGGGAGAGAGGGGAGCAGAAGGGGAGCAGGTGGGACAAGGGATGGAGAAAAGAAAAAAGAAAGTGAGCAGATGAGAAGTGGGTCCAAAATGTCAGCAAGAGCTCGAGGGGTTCGGTTACATTCATTCATTCATTCATTTAATGAGTCTGGAGGATTGCAATCACCTGGCGGCTGCCTGGTATCCTTCTCTCTTGGAGTCTCCCTGCTCTAGTCCATCCTAGACTCATTGCCAGATTAATCTTCCTAATGCCCAGCTCAGATTGCATCCTTCCCCTGCTCAAAATCCACAATAGTTCTTCGCTGCCTATGGAATAAAGCCCTAATTACTCAGCCTGGCTTTTGAGATCTTTCCTAATCTAATACTTCTCCACCCACACCCCCCACTCCAGCCTGTTTCAGGTGAGCTCCTTGCTCCAGACTGGGTCCTTCCCTCTTCTAAAACATAGCCTGTTTTCTCCCCACCGCCCCCAATCTCCTTTTCATGTTGTTCCCTACGCTTGAAATACATCTTGCCATAGTGCCTCTTCTTCAGATCCTCCTCATCCTTCAAGGATTGGTTTACATGCCATTTCCTCTATGGTTCCAATATTGGGAAGTGGTCTCTCTCGTCTCAGATCTTTCCTATCCCTCCTCTCCATGGTCTGCTTTGTGCATATTCATGGACCACACACGGAGTAAGGCCTTAATAAATGATGGTTGCTTGATTGATTTAAAGTACTATGGGAAATCAGCTATGATTATGTTAATATTACTTTTTTTTCTTTTCCTTTACTTTTTAAAAGTTTTTTATTTTCAAAAGTTAATTAGTTTTCA
The DNA here is from genome assembly GCF_902635505.1 of Sarcophilus harrisii. NCBI lineage: Eukaryota > Metazoa > Chordata > Mammalia > Dasyuromorphia > Dasyuridae > Sarcophilus > Sarcophilus harrisii. The sequence goes on from NC_045430.1 coordinate 15,893,602, forward strand.
ACATTCATCCTTGCAAAAGCTTGTTTTCCTCCCTTCTCCCCATCCCCTCTCCCAGTCTGCAAGTAATCCAGTATCTGTAAAACATGTGCAATTCGACATATTCCCACAATTATCGTGCTGCACAAGAAAAATCAGATCAAAAAGAAAAAAAATGAGAAAGAAAACAAAAAGAAAGCAAACATATGTTAATATTACTCATGTCCCTGTCAAATCCAATGGAAGGCTCTAAAATCCCTGAGGCAAGGACCATATCTTGCTCATTTTTGCATTCCCCTCAGCAAGAAACCTGATGCCTTTGTATGCAATATGTGATTAATAAATCATGGTCACAGAATATGAGACATTCTCACCCATCTCTCCCAATCTATACAACTTGTACACCCAACACACGGCCATCCAGACTCTGTTTAACGACCCTTTTCTGGCTATCTCTTCAGGAGGTCCCTTCCACACTGGGACAGTTGATTATTGGGAAGATTTTTCTGACATCTAAATTGTAGCTTCAATCCATTGGTCCTGATTCTGGGCCCTTCAGATGAATCCCTCCTACACTTGATGATCTTCCAGATACTTGAAGATGGTCATCATATACTACCTTGAGTTTACTCTTCTCCAATTCACCATGCCAGATTCCTTCATTTGATTCAGTTAAATGAACAAGAGAATGGATGGATGCCTCGTTCTGTTTTGTCTCTCTCCGAACTTTCTAGTTCTCAGGACTATCAAAATTAACAAGAGGAAATGAACTCTTTCCCTTGGGTTGACTTCAGCACTTAGTGTAGTGCCTGGCACATAGGAAGCACTTGATAAATGTTTAGTTGATAAACATTATTTCCATTCTCCCCAGGGAAAGAAAGGAAGTTCAGAAAACACCCCCAACACATAAACACACAATAATGAGGGACAATGGAGCTGTCCAGCAGCTGCCAAAGAAAACACACATGAATAGGGGAAGGAAGAAGGATGTGGCTAAGGAGTGATGCAGAATATTGGACTTGAAGTCATAAAGAGCTGAGTTCAAATGACACTTCAGATATTTATTAGCAGTGTGATCCTGCTCAAGTCATTTAGCTTTTCTCTGCCTCAATTTCCTTATCTAGAAAATGGGGGGATTGGATTCAGAGCCCTCTAAGGTCTCTTCCATCCCTGAATCTCTGATCCAAAGGAAGTTCAGAAAACAGCCCCCCACACACATAAACACACAATAATGAGGGACAATGGAGCTGTCTAGCATCTGCCAAAGAAAACACACATGAATAGGGGAAGGAAGAAGGATGTGGCTAAGGAGTGCAGAACTGATACAGAATACTGGACTTGGAGTCATAAAGGGCTGAGTTCAAATGATACTTCAGATATTTATTAACTGTGTGAACCTGCTCAAGTCATTTAGCTTTTCTGTGCCTCAGTTTCCTTATCTAGAAAATGGGGGGATTGGATTCCATCCCTGAATCTCTGATCCTAAGTCACATACCTCATAATAATGAGGAGGGGGGGTTGCAATGAGTGACCTTCCACTGCTAAATCTATAATTCTATGATCTTTCCCTTGACAGGATCTCAGAAGCCACCCTGCTCAATTGAACCCAAACAGAGATCCCCTCCTGCAAGATCATGGTTAAGTGGTTATCTAGTTTCTTTATGGAGAGTGCCAGACACAGGGTACTCACTACCTCCCAAGCTAACAACCTGTTCTATTCTTGGCTGGCTCTCTTGTTAGTGAGATTTTTTTTTTCTGTCATCCCCAAGCCAAGGTGCTTTCCTGTAAATTTTTTTGTTGTTGTTGTGGCAACAGAGTTCGGTCCACTAAGAAGCCAGAGGCATTCCTGGATGTGAGTCACTCTCCCTCCCACCAGGGCATCTAAGTCATACCTGAGTCCTGGACCACCTGGCCTTGGCTGTGTTTACCCATCTGTCCATTGTGTAGTGTTCCCTCCGCTCATTGGCGGCAGATGTTTGTCCTCCCCTTAGGAGAGTCTCAGCAAGTAACGAGGCTCAAGAATCAATATTAACAACAACATATGTTAATTATTATTCTGGTGGAGCAGAAGCTGACTATTGAGACTAAACAGAGGAGACATGGAAGAACCATATCTCCCCCAACCCGAAATACCCCATCCAACCATAGTAAAAGGATAGCTCCACCTTGGAAGTTGATTTTCCCTGGGATATTTTCTCCAACCATGCCCAAAAGGCAACCATTTGATCCAGCAATACTGCCATCAGATCTGTATCCCAAGGAGATTATAAAAAGGGAAAAGGATCCACGTGTACAAAGTCTTTTTTTTTATTATTATTATAGCTTTTTATTTACAAGTTATATGCATGGGTTATTTTACAGCATTGACAATTGCAAAATCTTTTGTTCCAGCTTTTCCCCTCCTTCCCCCCACTCCTTCCCCCAGATGGCAGGTTGACCAATACATGTTAAATATGTTAAAGTATAAATCAAATACAATATATGTATACGTGTCCATACAGTTATTTTGCTGCACAAAAAGAATCGGACTTTGAAATAGTGTACAATTAGCCTGTGAAGGAAATAAAAAATGCGGGTGGACAAAAATAGAGGGATTGGGAATTCTGTGTAATGGTTCATAGTCATCTCCCAGAGTTCTTTCCCTGGGTGTAGCTGGTTCAATTCATTGCTGCTTTATTGGAACTGATTACAGAGTCTTTATAGCAGCTTTTTTTGTGGTGGTAAAATATTTGAAATGAGGGAAATGGCTGAACAAATTGTGGTATATGAATGTCATGGAATCCAATTGTCCTATAAGAAATTTAGAGATAATTTAGAGAAATTTAGTAGATATTGTAAGATTAATTAATTAATTAAGCAGACTTCAGAAAGCCTGAAAAGTTTTACATGAACCGATGCCGAGTGAAGCAAGCAGAACCAGAACCAAAACATTGGCCACAGTAGTAGCAACTCTGTGTGATGATCAAGCTTGAATAATTTAGCTCTTCTCAGCAACACAATGATCCAAGACAATTATAAAGGACGCATGATGGAAAATGATATCTACTTCTACTCTGAATGCAGATGAAACTGTATTTTTTTCATTTGCTTTATCTTTCTCCTGTTTTTTTTTCCCTTTTTTTGGTTTGTTTCTTCTTTCACAACAGTGAGTAATATGAAAACATGGTTTACATGATTGCACATATAAAACCTATATCACATTGCTTTCTTTTTTTAGGATGAGGGGAGGGAAAGGAGAGAAGGAGAAAAATTTGGAACCAAAAATCTTGTTAAAAACATCCTTTACATATAATTGGAAAAATACTGGGTTTTTTTTTTCAAAAGAAAAAAAAGATATTTTCTCTCCTACTGCCTGGCCCCAGACTAGACTGTGCTTCATAATCCACCTAACCATCTACCCTAGCTGTCTTCTTGGCATTGTACCCTAGGAACCAGACCTCCAGAATCGAGCCATTCTTCCTAGGAACATCTGCCTTGAGACTTAGCAAGCCCATCATGAAGTCCAGCATGTCTGGCTAACTCAAAGGCAGACTGTACTTCCTATCTCATCCAGCTATCTTCCCTAAACATCTTCATCCCCTACCCACTTGATGCCATTCCCCTTTTCTTTGTATTACCAGTGCTTAGTAAAACATTTGTCACATTCTTTTTTGGCACCAAATCTGTGATTTTATTGTTATAAAGCATCCTACATGTTCCCTATTTTTAAAAATGCATTTATTTATCTGCTATTTCCTAGCAGTAAAGGGGAAGTTCCTGGGGTGTAGGAATTATACTTTGTTTTAAATTTCCAGATTTCTCTCAGTAGCTGTAAAGAACACTGTATACAGTGGGTGCCTAATGGATGTCTGTGGAATTGAATTGTCAGTATAGAGAAAATCATCACAAATATTATGACCTGCTTTTATAATGCCTTAAAATTTACAAAGCATTTTTTTTTCCTAATCCAAGTAAGTCTCATATTTATCAAGCAGATTTAGGCTAGACACTAAGACGATGCTGGACTACAAAAGAAAATGAAACTACCCCTGCCTTCATGGAGTTTACATTCTTCTAAGAGAAAACAAAATATATGGGCAGCTAGATAGTGCAGTGGATAGAGCACCAGCCCTGAAATCAGGAGGACCTGAGTTCAAATTTGATCTCAGACACTTAACATTTCCTAGCTTTGTGACCCTGGGCAAGTCATTTAACTCCAACTGCCTCCATAAAAAATAATAATAATAATAATGAAAAACTTAAAAATAGAGAAAACAATATATATGCAGATAAATCCACTTTTTTCTGGGACATAATTGCTTTTATTGGCATATTTTTTCAGCACAGGTTGGCACCTACTTCTCCATGTCTAGTCTCAGATAATTCCTGGGGCAGTGAGATATTAAGTGACTCACCCAGGGTCCCACAGAGAGTTGGGACTTAAGTCCAGGTTTTCCTTGATCTCAGGTCAGGTCACTTTGCTAACTCCCTCTCAAGATAATGTGAACTAAATGCCACATAAACATGAAGTAATTTTGGGAAGAGAACACATTAATCATTGTTCTTATAGAATAATTGGTCTAATTGAGGGGTGTAACTGAGACCCAGAACTAGAATACAAGCTCTTCCGACTTCAAGAGCGTGGTTCTTGCTGCCAGAATCCAGATTCTCTCTGTGTCAAGTCAAGGAGCATGACTGAGAAGAGGCAAGCCAAATGTCAAAATACAGACTCAAATGTGTGCCCATGGGAGAAGGAGCATCCTTTTTCCTGCTGCTCAATGAGCACGTACCAGATGGCTGCAAGCGAAGGAAGGGGCATCCCCAAAACCAGGGAACGTGCTCCAAAGCCATTACCAGCTGAAGCTCTGGAGCTCCAGATTTATCATGGGTCGGCCTTCATAAAAACTTACTTTGTAGTTTTGCTGGGAGATGTCCCCATAGTCTTTCTTACTAAGTTTAATAAATTGGCTTCTCTCTGGGTTTGGCTCTGATCTGAATTGGGTTAATGGATTCCAGACATGAACTACATTGGTGGAATTTTCAAGAACAGAAAGCGAGATCAGGGGTAGGAAGCGGGTAGAAGTGGGACACTGGTGGAAGGGTCTGGTGCAGTGAAAACTGAGCCCTGGGTGTTCCTGGCCCCTGCAGCTTTGGGTGTTGTATTTGTTAATGGTCAAGTCCAGTGCTGTGTACAAAAAGGCCACCCTCCCTGCTGATGGAGGGAAGCTATGATTAGAGTAATCCAAAACTCGGGATAAAGACCAGTCCATGCCTGTTTGATTTGGAAATACTTCTGGATTTCTTCCAGAAGATTTCCTTTCCTCAGTAGACTTGACTAAGTCTGATTGTGGGAGGGGACCTGATAACATTGTATATGGAAGAGTAGGAACAAGGCTTAGAACATGTAACATAATGGCCAGGAGGGGTCCTAGAACATGGAATGTCAGTTAATAGAGAGCTTAGAATAGAGCATGTCAGAGGTAGGGGATGCTTAGAACAGGGCTTGTCAGAGGCAGCTAGATGATCCAGGGGAGAGAGTACCAGTTCTGAAGTCAGGAGGATGTGAGAGAAAAAGAAAGAAAGAAAGAAAGAAAGAAAGAAAGAAAGAAAGAAAGAAAGAAAGAAAGAAAGAAAAAGAAAGGAAGGAGAAAGGAAGGAAGGAAGGAAAGAAAGAAAGAAAGAGAGAGAAAGAAAGAAAAAGAAAGGAGGGAGGGAGGGAGGAAGGAAGGAAGGAAAGAAAGAAAGAAAGAAAGAAAGAAAGAAAGAAAGAAAGAAAGAAAGAAAGAAAGAAAAAGAAAGGGGGGAGGGAAGGAGGAAGGAAGGAAGGAAGGAAAGAAAGAAAGAAAGAAAGAAAGAAAGAAAGAAAGAAAGAAAGAAAGAGAAAGAAAGAAAGAAAAAGAAAGGAGGAGGGAGGGAGGAAGGAAGGAAGGAAGGAAAGAAAGAGAGAGAGAGAAAAAAAGAAAGGATGGAGGAAGTAAGGGAGGAAGGAAGGAAGGAAGGAAGAAAAGAAGGAAAGAAAGAAAATAGAAAGAAAGCTTGCCAAAGAAATGCCAAGCTGAGGAGTCTGCCTGTAGACATCTCTCACCCACATAGATCCATGTGCCCAAGAAATATATTTAAGTCCCCTGGCACTCAGAAACCTCAGGACCTCTTCACTCAGGGGTACAGCAATTGGGAACACAGTGCACCTGGATTGTGAATCAGGGATATGACATCAAGTCTTATTTCTCCAGTGTTTTAGGCATCTATATAGCCAAGGATTGGGCTTGGAGTCAGGAAAATCTGAGTTTAAATTCAACTTCAAGGTGCTTACTCAGTGCATGACCCTGGGGAAGACACCTTAGTTTCCTCTCTTACAAATGAGATATGTCTGCAGCTCCAGAGCTAGGGGCCTCTGATTTCTATTAGCTCCAGACATTTAGTTTTTGGTTCCCTCAAGGAGCACTTTTCCTGAGCTCCCCTGGGACAGGCTCTGAGCTCCCCCTCCCTGTTCCTTCTCAAGGGGCAGCCTTTCTCCCTTTAGCCAAGTCCCCCAGCTTCCACTTCCTCGAAGTTCCACCTCCCCCCACCTCCAGCTTTCCTTGAGCACAGCCTGTCCCTCCCTGCACATGTCTGTGGAGGAATGTTCTCAGGCTGTTTAGTGTACAAGGTGTGACTAAGTAGAAGCAGCAAGCCTTAGTCAGAATCACAGAATGTCTCCATTCAGAGAGACCTCAGCAATTACCCAGAATCCCATGTTTCCAATCTGGGGGCTGTCTCTGAAGTTATCTCCCTCGGGTACCATCAGTCACCAAGCCCTGGTGATTCTGTGTATGTCATCTCTCTCCCATCCATCCTTGCCTCTCCAAGCAAGTATTTATCTAGCACCTGCTGCATACCAGGTATAGAGAACAAAAACAAAGCAATCTCTACTCTTGACAGCTCACATTTTATCTGGAAGGCTATAGGGAGGAAAAGCAATATACAAGATCAAGACAAAGTCAATTAGGGGAAGTAAGGACAGGGCACCTGTTGGATGACAAGGGCAAGAAGATAGCAGTCTTCTATGAGACTTTCCTTCCTTCCTTCCTTTTTCCTTCCTTCCTTCCTTCCTTCCTTCCTTCCTTCCTTCCTTTTTCCTTCCTTCCTTTTTCCTTCCTTCCTTCCTTCCTTCCTTCTTTTTTTCTTCCTTCCTTCCTTTCTTCCTTCCTTCCTTCCTTTTTTTTTTCTTCCTTCCTTCCTTTCTTCCTTCCTTCCTTCCTTCCTTTTTCCTTCCTTCCTTCCTTTCTTGAAATTAGGATTAAGTGACTGCCCAGGGTCACACAGCTAGTAGGTGTTAAGTGTCTGATACAGATTCGAACTCAGGTTCTTCTGACTTCAGGGCTGGTGCTCTATCCACTGCACCACCAAGCTGCCCCTTTCTATGAGATTTCTGTTGCAATTATGCAGGAGGGTTCTGACAGAGAAGGAAACAAAGGTCTTTCAGGTGTGCAAAAGGGAGTTTGGAATTGCTGAATCATTTTAAATTCTCAAACCTAGTTTTCCTGGGGGTTGGGGCTATGGGCTTAACACTAACCTCTAGGAAAATCTGGAAAGATTTCATGTGGAAAAAAATATGGCACTTGGGCAGAGTTTTGAAGGAAATAAAGAATTCCAAGAGACCATGGTGAGGAATGAGTAAATTCCTGGCCTGAGGAGGGAGTGGGGAATGTCAAAAGCATGGAGGTGGGAAATAAACTGATAAGTGTTAAAAAAAAAAAAAAATCAGGAAAAACAGCTTGGCTGGATTATGGTATGCGGAAAAGGAAATAATGGGCAATAAGATTGTAACTGATTGTGAATCATTTTAAAAGTAATTTACTGGGCAGCTAGTTGGCTCAGTGAATAGAGCACCAGCCCTGAAATCAGGAGGACTGAAGTTCAAATTTGGTCTCAGACACTTCCTGGCTGTGTGACCCTGGGCAAGTCACTTAACCCCAATTGCCTCAAGGGGAAAAAAAAGTCATTTATACCTAGAGGCAATAGAAAGATATTGGAGTTTAGAATGGGTGGAATAGATTATGAAAGCCAGTCTTAGATGCATATGTCTGATTTCGGCCCCATACCATGAGATGATTCAGAGTCCCATACTATGTGATGACAGAAAGTCTTCCAATTTGCTATTAAACCAAAGGGACTGATGACTCAGAGGCTGCTGGGTGGGAATGAAGTAGGTTGCTCTCTCTTTTCCTTTGCAATTTTGAAAAAGCAGTTCTCTCCCCAAAAACAAGTGGGAAAATGACTGCCCCCCCTCTCCCCCAAAACAGTGGCAGTTTTGAACATACGGCTGCTTCTGTCTCACCGACTTAAGTGATCAAGAAATCAATACGCTCTGGCAGATGGTCCTGTAAAAAACGATGAGCGGCTGGTTTCAGAAAAGTCAGGGAAGACTTACATGGCCTAATTCTGAGTGAAGAGAGCAGAACCAGGAGAATGTGATACACAGAAATGGGTAGATTGGATGATGACCCACCATGATGGACTTAGTTCTTCTCAAGTCAAGACAATTCCAATAGAGTTCAGATGGAAAATGCCATCCGAATCAAGAGAACGATCCGAGATTATGGATGTGGAGCGACTTTCTTGCCATTAGACTGGAAATTGAGTTTTAAAAAAGAGCCCAGGAACAACCCTGACTCTCTGACCATCTTTACATACCACTGTGTCATAAACTCCAGGGGCATTATCTTCATCCTTGCTAGGATAATTCCCCCTCGAGTTGTCTCCCTGTATCCTCTCCGCGACCTTCTTATCTTGACCCCTATCCTGTCAGAAGGCCTGGATTCTAATCTTGTCTTAGTGATCTTTAGCAAATCTTTTCTTCTCTCTAGGTCTCAGTGAACCAAGTGAGGATCTTGGACTGCATGGTCTTTCAAGTCTCTTCCCTGTTGAATATTGCAGGATTCTATGATTTTCTCTAAATTTCTGGAAAGTTTAGGTCAAGGAAATGAGCTAAAGGTCAATAGCAAGGAAAAGAAAGAGTAGGGGGTTGCGGAAGGATAACAAACTCACCGGAAGAGAATTTCTCTGTCAACTTTTCTCCCTCCGGGGAACAATAATAACTAGAAAGGACCTTGGGAGATCATCGAGTAAAGCATTCCTGAAGCTTACTTTCCAAGAAACCCTAGTATGACACAGGATTCCTAGTATTCCAAGAAGCCACGGTATTCCCAGTTCTGTGAGAAGATGTCAATACCAGTGATCTTTACTCTTCGAAAATCTTAAATATAGCATCTCCTCCATCAGAAAGGCTTGCGATACACAGCAGTTGGGGAAGGAGTGCCAGCCATGTGACTTGATTTCCTTTATTCTGCTCTTTCCCTCCCCAACCCCATCTTCTATTCCTCCCATCTTTAGTCTTGGAAGATCACAGATGTATCCACCCTTTTGCAGAAGGGAAAAAGATGGGAGAGAGGCAAGAGTATTGAGCCTCAAGTCAGGAGACCCAATTTGTTCTCCTAATCTTGCCACTAACTGGCTGTGTGAGTTCAGATAAATGACCTCTTCCCTAATTTGACTCCTTCATTAAAAATATTAATGCTTTGGTAATTTCTTTTGTTTTTACATCTCCTCCTTCCTCCAGTCTTAGCTTTTCTCACTTTATAACAAAGAAGAAAAAAGAATGAAAACAATTCAGCAAAATTAATCAACATATTAAAAAAAATCTGATGTTGTATGCAGTATTCCACACTCATAGTCCCTCATCTTTAAAAAGAAAATGGGGGGGGCAGTTAGGAGGTGCAGTGGATAGTGCACCAGCCCTGAAGTCAGGAGGACCTGAGTTCAAATTTGGCCTCAGACACTTCCTCACTGTGTGACCCTGGGCAAGTCACTTAACCCCAATTGCCTCAGGGGGAAAAAAGGGGGAACATCCCTCCTCTTCTTTGGACCTAAACTTGGTCATTTGCAACTCCTTTTACAAATGCATAAATGGAGACTCAGAAACTTAAGTGACTTGCAGGCCAACAGTAGGATTTGAACCTACATATTTTCTGATTCCATCTGTCCCATGGGAGTTCAGAAAGGTAGAATTGGGAGTGGGGTGCTATTCTTTACTGTCATTTCTTTTAAGCCAGCATTTACAATTTCCTTTCATACATATTTCAATTTACCAAGTATTTCCTGATTGGATTAGTTTGGGAAAGATTTCCTCATTTTATAAAACAGAAAAAATGAAACCTAGAGAGTAGAAGTGACTTGTCTAAGGTCATATAGCTAATTAGTGTCAGGGCTTGACCTGGAACCCAAGGTTCCTAATCTGAAACCCACCATTCTTGCCTCCATATCACCTCCTTCTCTACCACAAAAGGGAAGGAAGAAGCAATCGCAATCATTAACCAAGTGCTTACTGCATGTCTGGTATAGCAACAAAATAAAAAGTGAAATGAGTCCCACCTTCAAGGACCTTCCATTATATCCAGAGAGACAACACGCTTATGTTGCATAATATGTACAAAATAAATGGATGGTGGTTGGGGAGAAAGGACACCAGCAGCTAAAAGGGATCAAAAAGGCTCTCCATGGAAAGCGGCAGATGGATTAGATCTTGAAAGACATCAAGGATTCTGAGATGCTGAGATGAGGAGGGGACCAATGACATCACTCGTGACATCTTGATGTGAGTGTAAATTGGATTTAAGTGACTCAGAAGTGTACAAAGTTGTCAGTCTCACTTTCTCCTCCAGAGTCATGAAAACCCAAGAGAATGACAAAAATCAGGATGATTGCAATGACCTGGGATGCAGTGGGTGAGCTCGGCGTGCTCAATGGCTGGCCAAGCTCCCAGGATTCCACAGTGCCTCCTTCTTTGGTCACAGGAACGAATTGTTCCCTTGGGTCCATTCCACCAGAGGAGAGAGATAGGGTGCATTTGAGGCTAGGGGAGAGTAAAGTCACAGATATAGGAAATAATAAAGGGTGAAGTGTGCAGACCAGTGTGAATAAGGTGAAAAAGAGTCTGAAAGGTACTTAAAGATATCAGTAGAAAAAAGACATTCTTGGGAAATGGAGGGAAGGAGGAAAGGATTATAAAGAAGAGAAAAGGAGAAAGGGAGGGGGAGGAAGGGAGGATTGAAAAGGAGAGAGGGAGAGGAGACAGAGATAGGATTGTTGATGGATTTAATGGTCCAAGTTCCAGGCTAGCATGACAGAGAAGGTGTAGTAACCAGATCTCTATGCAGACAGCCCAGAGCTGATCAGAGCTTTCCCTAGGAGATCCAGTAGCATGACTCTCCCTCCCCTTCCCCCACCCCAGCCAGCCAGGAATGATGAAGAGGAGATAAAAGGAAGGAAAGGAGGTATCATCTGAGTGTACCCAGACAGGTGGGCGATACCAGTCAAGTCTCGTTCTTAATTAAAAGAAATTTCTTAAAGGCTTATTATGTACCAAGCAGGTGCAGTGGATAGAGCTGTGTGATCTTAGGTAAGTCACTTAACCCCATCTGCCTCAATTTCCTCACGTGTAAAATGAGCTGAGAAGGAAATAGGAACCTAGGCAAGTCACTTTACCCTCTTTGCCTCAGTTTCCTCATCTGTAAAATGAGTTAGAGAAGCAAATGGCAAACCAGTGTCTTTGCCAAGAAAACCCCAAATGGAGTCATGAAGAGTCAACAGGACTGAAATGACTGAATAACAAGCATGTACCAAGCACTATGCTAAACATTGGGAACACAAAGAAAAGGGGAAACTGTCTCATCCCTCAGTGAACTTATATTTAATGAATTAAGTGTATATAAGAAAGACCCAGATAAAATGAGCTGGAGGGGCAGAGCCAAGATGATAGAGTAAAGGCAGGGACTGGCCCAACCTCTCCCCCAAATTGCTCCAAATTCCTTTAAATAACGACTCTAGACAAACTTTAGAGCATCAGAACCCCCCCCCCCAAAGATGGAGTAGAACATTTTCCAGCTGAAGACAAGGGCCATCAGGAAAGGTCTATGGCACCAAGGTGGGCATCCAGGGTGCAGTTCTGGAACAGGCCTGGACCCGATCTCAGGCTAGCAAAGCAGGAACTGGCCTTGGGATCTCTGAGTCAGCACTAATACTGATGACTTGCAGACCTGTCAGCCCAGAGACTTCAAAGATGACTTGGAAGGTCAGAAGAAGAGGTTTGTCAGCAAGACCGGGGTGAACAGTAGAGGTGGTGGCAACTATTGAGGAAGAATTCTGTTTCTTCAGCATGCTAGATTGTTGTTTTTTTTAATATAAATCACTTAGTAAACTTTATTTTTTTAATTATTGTTTTTTTTTATTTACAAGTTATATGCATGGGTAATTTTACAGCATTGACAATTGAACCTTTTGTTCCAATTTTTCCCCTCCTTCTCCCCATTCCTTCCCCCAGAAAGCAGGTTGACCAATACATGTTAAATATGTTAAAGTATAAATCAAATGCAAAATAAGTATACATGTCCAAACAGTTATTATGCTGCACAAAAAGCATCAGACTTTGACACAGTGCACAATTAGCCTGTGAAGGAAATCAAAAATGCAGGTGGACAAAAATAGAGGGATTGGGAATTCTATGTAGTGGTTCATAGTCATCTCCCAGAGTTCTTTCCCTGGGTGTAGCTGGTTCAGTTCATTACTACTCCATTGGAACTGATTTGGTTCATCTCATTGTTGAAGAGGGCCATGTCCAGCAGAATTGATCCTCATATAGTAATGTTGTTGAAGTATATAATGATCTCCTGGCCCTGCTCTTTTCATTCAGCATCAGTTCATGTAGGTCTCTCCAGGCCTTTCTGAAATCTTCCCGCTGGTCATTTCTTACCGAACAATAATATTCCATAACATTCCTATACCACAATTTATTCAGCCATTCTCCAATTGATGGGCAGCCACTCAGTTTCCAGTTTCTAGCCACTACAAAAAGGGCTGCCACAAACATTCGTGCACATACAGGTCCCTTTCCCTTCTTTAAAATCTCTTTGGGATATAAGCCCAGTAGTAACACTGCTGGATCAAAGGGTATGCACAGTTTGATAACTTTTTGAGCATAGTTCCACATCGCTCTCCAGAATGGCTGGATGTGTTCACAATTCCACCAACAATGTATCAGTGTCCCTGTTTTCCCACATCCCCTCCAGCATTCATCATTATCTTTCCCTAGCACACCAGATTTTATAACTACAAAGTTGGGAGGACATTCTTAACAGTTTCATGTTAGGATCCCTGGAAAAAGTCACACAAAATCCCTGAAGCTTGGGACATACACCCTCCTTCCTGGAAACAGAGCCCTACTTTAACAAAGGGTTAAAATCCAAGTAATAGGTTAGAGAAATGAGCAGACAACATAAAAAGTTTCTGATCATAGAAAGTTACTATGGTGACAAGGAAGATCAAAACACACTCAAAAGAAGGCAATAAAGTCAAAGCTCCTACATCCAAAGCAAAACCACAGACATGAAAAAATATGGGGGGGGGGGAATGAATGAAATATCTCATTGGAAAAACAACTGACTTGGAAATTGATTCAAGTTTAAAAATTATTGGTCTTCCTGAATGTCATGATTAAAGAAAAGCCTAGATATCATCCTTCAAAAGTTTGTCAAGGAAAACTGTCCTGATAATCTAGAACCAGAAGGTAAAATAGAAATTGAATGAATCCATTGATCACCTTCTGAAAGATATCCCAAAATGAAAACTCTCAGGAATGTTATAGCCAAATTCCCAGACTCCCAGATTAAGGAGAAAATATTGCAAGCATTCAGAAAGAAACAATTCAACTATAGTGGAACCACAATTAGGATAACACAAGATTTAGCAGCTTCTACATTAAAGGACCGGAGAGCTTGGAATATGATATTCTGGAGAGCAATGGACCTAGGATTACAACCAAGAATTGCCTACCCAGCAAAACTGAGTATAATTCTTTAAAATTTATTTTAATAAAGCTTTTTATTTTCAAAACACATGCGTGGATAATTTGACAACATTGACCCTTGCGTTTCAGATTTTCTCCCCCCCACCCCAGATGACAAGCAATTCAATATATGTTAAATATGTTAAACTATATGTTAAATCCAATATGTATAAACATATTTATACAATTCTCTTGCTGCACAAGAAAAATCAGATAAAAAAAGAAAGTAAATGAAGGAGAAAACAAAATGCAAGTGAATAACAAGAAAAAGAGTGAGAATGTTGTGTTCCCATTTAGTTCCCACAGTCCTCTCTCTGGGTGTAGCTGGCTCTCTTCATCACAAGATCATTGAAACTGGCCTCAGTCATATCATTGTTGGAAAGAGTCACATTCATCAGAATTGATCATCCTATGATATTTATATTGTCGCGTACAATAATCTCCTGGTTCTTCTCATTTCACTCAGCATCAGTTCACGTCAGTCTCTCCAGGACTCTTTAAAATCATACTGCTTGTCGTTTCTTACTGAATAATAATATTTCATAACATTTTTATACCATAACTTATTCAGTCATTCCCCCACTGATGGGCATCCAAAAAACTGAGTATAATCTTAAAAGGGTGGAAATCCAGTGAAATAGAGGATTCTTAAGCATTTATGATGACCAGACCAGAGCTGAATAGAAAATTTGATTTTCAAATACAGGACTCAAGTGAAGCGTAAGAAAGCAATCAGGAAAGTGATATTATAAGGGACTTAATAAGGTTTATCTGTTTATATTCTTACATGGGAGGATGATAGTTCTAACTCATTAGAACATTGTCATTATTATGGCAGTTAGAAGTCTATTATATATAGACAGAGGACATGGGTATGAGATGAAGAGTGTGATAATCAGGAGACCAGGCAAAATAATTCAATTAAAACTTCAATTTTTATTGATCAGGACCATACCTTAAATGCTTATAGATTTATAGCTTATAGCTTTATAGGTTTGAAACAAAGTACACTCTATTAAAATTCTCATAACCTAACAAAATCTATTATGATGTAAATGATTAAATCCCTTAAACCCCAAATCTTGGTTATTTAGAGATGTAAATAGTTGAGATGCAGTGTAAAATGTATTATTCCATTATCTAAGGTACCCTTCTTCCAAATTCTTTTAGTCTCCTTGTGGACATTCTTTCCTGCTCTAAATTCAAAGGTTTACCTTTAGTCTGTTGAGTAGTGTTTGCATTTTGTTTCACTCACTAGAATCCCAATTTATAATATAACCAAGCACATCTCCGCTATTAAAAAAGAAAAGAGAGATTGGTGAGCCAAGTTACGAGAAGATTTAAGACCTGGAACGCATTCTTACCTCCTGGCCCTCTACCGATAATACCTTTAAAAGATGAAAGCAAGGGGTGAGGGGAAAAATGTAATAGGAGAAAAGGCAAGGGAGAAGTGGAAGAGCATAAATTATATGCTACAAAAAGAAGCAAGAAAGAGCTTTTATACTAGAGAGCTAGAGGGGGAATAGAGAATTGACTTAAAAAGGAAATAACATACATACTCAATATGTGATTAGAAATCCATCTTACTCTGAAGGAAAGTAGGAGAGGATTGGAGTATGGGAAGAGGGTAGGGTGATAAAAAAGACATTGGGAGAGGGAGTGGTCAGTAATAAAATACTTTGAGGAAGGACAGGGTGAAAGGAAAGAGAATAGAATAAATGGGGGGAATATAGTTAGCAATAGTAATTATAAAAAGAATTTTGAAGCAAGTTTCTCTGATAAGACCTGAGTTCTCAAACATAGAGGGAACTGAGTCAAATTTATAAAAAATAAAAGCCTTGTCTCAATTGATAAATGATCAAAAGAATACCACTACTAAGCATGAATCCCAAAAGAGATTTGGGAAAAAAGTAAAAAGGCCAATGTGTTAAAAAATATTTATAGTAGTTCTCAGGGCAAAAAATTGAAAATTGAGGGGATACCCATTAATTGGGGAATGACTGAATAAATTGTGATTAGGATGGAATATTATTGTTCTATGGGAAATGATGAGCAGGATGCTCTCAGAAAAGCTTGGAAAGTCCTCCATGAATTCAAGCAAAGTGAAATGTACTATGGTCAAAGTAATAGCAATGGTCTGGGATGATTAGCTATAAATGACTTTGCTATTTCCAGCAATACAATGATTCATGACTACTCTGAAGGACTCATGATGAAAAGTCCTATCCATACCCAGAGAAGGAACTGATTGTCTCTGAATATACATTAAAGCATTCTCTGTCTCTGTCTCTGTCTGTCTGTCTCTGTCTTTCTTTCTCTCTGTCTCTGTCTCTCTCTCCTTCCCTTCCCTCCTCTTTCACACACACACTTTTTTTCTAGGTTGCTTTTAGAGTAGGTGATCAATGTTTTCTTTTACAATATATGACTTTTATGGAAATGTTTTGCATAATTTCACATGTGGTTTCTTAATAAGGGTTGGGGGTGGGAATAAGGAAGAAAATGTGGAACTTCAATGTTTTAAAAACAAATGTAAAAATTGTTTAAAATATAACTGGGGGAGATATTTAATTAACTAATTAATTAAAAAATAAAATGAACTGAAGAAGGAAATGGCAAACCAAAAAAGATAGATTTAGAGTAAATAGAGAGGAAGGCTCTGGTAGCTGAAAGAAGAGGAGTCTGGGAGAAAGAAAGCATTTAAGCTGGGTCGAAGGAAGTTAAGGAAGAATTCCTATTTTTAAGGATCGGAGGACAGAAGAGGCGTACTCCAGGCCTTGGGGAAAGACAATGTAAAGGCATGGAAATGAGAATTGGAGCCTGCAGTGCAAGAATCAAACTGACCAGTGTTGCTGCACCCTAGAGTGCATGGACTACAAAGATAGGAAGGGGCAATTATGAAAGTCTTTAAGTGAGAAACAGAGTATTTTATATTTGATCCTGGAGATAATTTAAGATCACTTTGGCAGCTGAATGGAGGATGGATTACAGCAGGGAGTGACTTGAAGCAGTGAGATTAATTAAGAAGCTATTACAGTAGCCCAGGTAAGAAGGGACGAGAATCTGCCCTAGGATGCAGCTACCAGCAAAGTGGAGAGGAGAGGCAAATGAGAGCCGCAGTGGCGGTAGAAATGACATGGAAAGAAGTTAAGACCAAGAAATTTATAATGTGGATGAAACCAGTTGAGTTAATCTGCAGAAGACCAGGCTGCTTCATAAATGACCAGAACTGGGGTCACTATCACCCCCTCATTTTTAACAACTCATGGAAAGATCAAGTCTGCTCTTCTCCCAAACCTTACGTGCTCGTGAACCAGCTTTGATCCTAGAGAGTCAGTCTGGTATAGGGCTAGCTCATTGGACGTGGAGTCGGGAAGACCCAGAAGTCCATCTTTTCCTGTCTACCTTTGACCTTGCTTCTATGATACATGAATCACAAACTGAGCACAACTGCCTCCATCTTGGTGAAGTAATCACAACTGCCTCCATCTTATTGAAATAAGCACAGCTGCTTCCATCTTGGTGAACACAACTCCCTCCATCTTGTGTTAAGCATTAGCTCACATATTAAAGGACCTATTGCCATTCTGGCCATGACCCCTCTGCAAGAACATCCTATGTGTCAACATCTATGCTGGGAGACTTCCTGATTTAATTTATTAATCTAATTAATTCCTAAAGATTTCCTAATTTCAGGCTGGGTCATTCAGGTCAAGGTATCTTATCAAATCAGCCTTCCAACATCCCGTCCCAATCCAATCTCCTTTTGGCTGAAATCTCCCTTCTCCTTTGTGGCTTAAGGCATATATAAGGTGCACGTTGCCCTTTTGTTCCTTTGGGGAGTCTCCATCCTTGTCAATGGATGCAATAAACTTCAAGACGTTTGACACTGGTTCTCTTTATTCCTGCATCAACCACCAAATATCTATATAATAAGGAAAGTGGGATCTATAGACACGGAATCCCTTTCTTTTCTAAATCTATGACCTTTATGTGATGATGCTATGAAGTAGACGTTGCACATATGACTAAGAAATCTAAGAAACTGAAGCTTGTAACCCTAGAACTGAAAGCTTCTTCGATCTTGGGCTAAACATCTCATTTTACACATGAGGAAACTGAGGCACAGAGTGGCCAAAGGATCACATATCTTAAACTGGAATGAACTTTAGAAGGCACCTGATCCAACTCCCTCATTTGACAACGGTGGCAGAGACAGGACAAGTGATTTGCCCAGTCTGTCAGGAACAGAACACAAAGAAGGACACAGGTCTCCTGCTCCCCCACTGGGGAGCACCTCTTAAGTCCTAGCCCAATCCCCGTATCTAGGAGATGTTTCACAGGGGAAGTTCACAAAATGAGCCTTACGGCAAGGCAGAGTAGTCACCTGCTTATAGGGTGTGAGAAATATATTTGGAGAAGCATAGAATTGGTTCTTGCCCAAAATATCCCCCCTCCACTCTCTCCACCCCTGCCCCCAACTGGACTCACTGTCACTGTGCTGGAAATTTCCCCTAACTCCCTCTCACTCTTTACATTAAGGCACTGAAGCTTTACCCACTCCAGACCCCTCAAATGCCACAGGGAGGGGTTGACATTTACAGCCCCAGTCAGACATGAACATCTACCATAGTACCCAGCACATAGTAGGAGCTTAATAGATATCTATTGCCTAACTGAAGACCTGAGGATTAATTCAGTTTGGAGAGCTCATGGTATGGTAGAGAAGGTTGAGAGATCCTAGTTAGGGAGTATTAACCGCAAGGAGTGAGTTGGCAAGTACTTCTAAGATAAGGAAATTTGAAGGTCAGGGAGGCTGACATTTGTCCATGGCCACAGGGTCATTCATTTAGGTCTGGGTCCTCAGAAATCATCTACCCCGTTTTACAGATAGGAAACTGAGGCTGGGAGCTGCTCAAAGTCATATGAATAATAACTGGGATCTTAACATCAAAGAAGAAAGCTTAGAGGTCATCTAATTCAATTCCCAAATTTTATCATTTGAAACTGAGGCCCAAGGGAAGCTGGGTATGTTAGCCATCATACCTAAACAATTTAATCCAACAAGCATTTAGTAAGTACCTACCACATGCCAGGTACTATGCTCAAGGATGCAAAAGCAAAAATAAAACAGTTCCTGCCCTCAAGGCGCTTATATTTTATCCCAGGAAGTAAGTGATAGAATTTGAACCCAACCTTTGACTCTTTCCACACTACCATGCTCTCATTAACACAGTTAATAAATTTCCAAATCAAAATTTTCATCTATTTTCTCACTCTGTGTTCTACTCTACTATCTCTTCAAAAGGGTTACAAGAACTCCAAAGGACAAAATTCTCTTCACTTTTGTGGCTTAGAAATAAAGGGGGATGGTGGCTTAGAGAAGGGGAGGGGGTGTTGAAAAGGGAAAATCAAAATAGCAACCCACTCCGTCCTGAGAAATGCCCCTCTCCTGCACTGGCTCGTTTCCTGTCGTCCTTCTGACCTAGAATCCAGTGTTTTCTTTCCCCTTCTATAAATACCTTCCTCCCAGTCTCCCAAGCTCTTTCCAGCCTTGCCACTAAGCCCATCCTCCTTCTTCCCTCCTCCATGCTTAGCAAGTGCCCTCCTCTGCTATTAATAGTGGGGAAAGGGTTGGGGCAAATGATGATGTCCATTCTAAGCCTCTTCTTCAAGCTGGTTGGATGATCTCTAGAGTGTTTGGTGATAGGGAAAAGTTCCACTGGACTGTGAGCTCCTTGAGAAGAGGGAGCACAAAATAGGTACTTAAAAATGTTTGTTGACTGGCTGTGAGTGGTCATACTTTCTATTTCACCTACGTGACAAACCCCTCTTCACCTCCTTTTTCCCCAAGGCCAAGTGTGTGCTAAGTCCTGTTGATTCTACTTGTTTTAATGAGGGTCCTAGAGAGGCCACATGGGCCGGCAGAAATCCAGCTGGTCTGAGCTAGAATGACAGCTTCAAGTGCTAGTTCTCACCCATCACTCTTTGTGACCCTGCAAATCATTTTACTTTTTTTGTACCTTAGTTTCCTCATCTTCAAAATAAGGAAGCTGTATTTCATGGCCTTTAATGTTCCTTTCAGCTCTAAAATCTGTGGTCCTCCATATTGTCTGTGTGACAACAAAAGGGTAAATCATTTAACTTTAAGGGCAACTGTTTAAGTCTCTACATTTCAGAACCAGTGTTGGATCTGCTGTGGAAGGTGCACCTGGTGCTCCCTACACAGGTTCAGTAGATAATGATGATGATAAGGAGAAAAGGGACAAGGGAGAGAAGGAAGAAGAGGAGGGAAAAAAAGGAAAGGAGGAGGAGGAAAAGAAGGAGGAGAAAGGAAGAGGAGAAAGAGAAATGAGGGTGCACCTGATGCTCCCTATACAGATTCAGTAGATGATGATGATGATGATGATAAGGAGAAAAGAGAGAAGGAAAAGGAAAAAGAAGAGAAGGAAGAAAAAGGAAAGGAGGAAAAGGAGGAAGAGGAAGATGAGAAAGAAGAGAAAGAGGAGGAAAAGAAGGAGGAGAAAGGAAGAGGAGGAAGAGAAATAAGGGTGCACCTGGTACTCTCTACACAGGTTCAGTAGATAATGATGATGACAAAGAGAAAAGGGAGAAGGGAAAAAAGGAAGAAGAGGAGGAAGAAAAAAGAAAGGAGGAGGAGGAGGAGGAGGAGGAAAAGAAGGAGGGGAAAGGAGGAGGAGAAAGGAGGAGGAGAAAGAGAAATAAGGGTGCACCTGATGCTCTCTACACAGATTCAGTAGATAATGATGATGATAAGGAGAAAAGGGAGAAGGAAAAGGAGAAAGAAGAGGAAGAGGAGGATGAGAAAAAAGAAGGAAAAGGAGGAAAAATGAGAAAAAGAGAGATAAAGACAGGAGAAGAGGAAGAGAAGGAAGAGGAGAAGGAGAAGGAAAAGCAGGAGCGAAGAAGAGGAGAAGGATGTGGTATCTGAGTGGAAGATGATCTGAAGCAGGGAGAGACTTGAAACAGAATGAATCATAGATGAACTGGATATGAATGTTAGCAGAGAGTTCCTACAACTGAACAAGGAGTGAAGAAACCTTGGGTCCTTCCCATATTTGGAGTTTATGAACACATCTTCTCCCCCTACTATCAGGCCTGTTCCTCCAGAGACAGGACAAGCCCTTATTCATCTGTAAATCTCTCGGGCACATTGGAGGTCAGTAAATGTCAATGGAACAGAATGGCTCCATGATGATGAAGCAGTGAGATATGAGGCTCCCTGACGGTGTTCGATCCACCCTCGCTTACCCCACTAATAAAGGATGGCCTTATTTCAGTGGGCCTGGGGAGGGGGAAGGTAGGAGGATGGACAAACACTGCCCATCAATTTTCTCCATCCCTTCCCAGTCTCCTTCCAGTTCCTCCCCCATCTCCTCCAGCCTGTTTTGATATATTGTCTCCTCACCCTAGAGACTTGTTGCATTGCAATGGGTGAGCCTCTGCCTCTCAGGTTTTTCCAGGACACAGGTGCAGTAGATATTAATGATGCGAAGGAGAAAAGGGAGAAGGAAAAGGACAAAGAAGAGGAAGAAGAAGGAAAGGAGGAGGAAGAGAAATAAATGTTGCTTTTTGCAGAGGCCATTTGTCTAAGATATTTGTGAATTCTAGAGAGGATCCTCACTAATGCCTGAGAATGACCCATCAGCGTCTCTGCTTTCTAGAGGTCTCAATCTGCTTCTTTGTAAAATGGGCAGTTTGGAACAGATGTCTTCCTTGAGACTATGATTCGAAATCACTTCCATTCTTCCTTCCTCAGTTTCCCATCACGGTAAAACATGGGGGTTGGACGAACTGGCCTCTAAGGTCCTTCCAGCTGTGGATTTGTGATTTTTTCTTTCCACAGAGAAGCTGTCCTCTTTTAAGATGCAAATCTCCTCAGAAGATTTAACACCTTGTCAGCACCAGTCACTAACACCTTGGTGTAAATTATTTTATTGGTCCTTTTCCAATGGAAATTTTGAGGTTGAAGAGGGTAGGAGAAAGGTAAGACAATCAGAGAATAATAATAGCTTACATAATTCTTTAAGCTTTAAGCAGCTTTTTCCTCTACTGTGTTATGGGGGAATAGGGAAAATACCATTTTTACAGATGAGGAAACTGAGGTTCATAAAAGGTTCATACATTACAAGAATGTAAAGCTAGAGCTGGAACTTGAGTCCAGTATTCTTGACCTCAGGATTTTCCTATTGCCTCCTTCTGCATGCATTTTGGAGTCAGGACCTCGGATAGCAAGTCCTCTTCCTCCCATTTTATAGTTGATAAACTGAGACTTAAGAGAGGTACAATGCCATGAGCTCTTTCAATAAACTATACTGCCTCAGAAAGCCTAGGCAGGGGTCCTCAAACTTTTTAAATAGGGGGCCAGTTCACTGTCCTTCAGACTGTTGGAGGGCCGGACTATAGTAAAAACAAAAACAGTGTTTTGTGGGCTTTTAAATAAAGAAACTTCATAGCCCTGGGTGAGGGCTCAGCTGCTGCATCTGGCCCACGGGCCGTAGTTTGAGGACCCCTGGGCCTAGAGGATAAATTCAAGATTCTAGTACCACAGATTTAGAACTAGAAGGGGCCACAGTGACTACCTAGTCTAACCCCCTCCCTCATTTTACAGATGGGGAAACTGAGGCTGAGAGTTGAGATATTTAGGTTCATACTATGAGAGATCTCAAAGTAGAAAGGATCTCAGTTATTAATCCTATCCTCCAGAGAGGTGGAAAATGGGCTAGATTTGAATTTAATGAACCTGTGTAACTTTTCTCCCTCCTCCTCCCTAAAATGAAAAGGTTGGGGTTTATAAGAGGCCTCTCAGCTTCAGTTCTGTGATTCACGATCATGAATCATACCTAACATACTCAGCTGTGTCCCTGGACAAGTTACTTAAACTGAGCCTCAGTTTCCTTATCTGTAAAATGGAGATAATAGTGCCCTACCTCCCGGATCAAATGAAATAATAATTGTAAAGCTCTTTACAAACTTCAAAGTGGGATAGAAATGCTAGAGTTATTATCGCTGTTTTTATTATACAAGATCATAGAATCCTAGATTTTTAAAGGAATATTGTCATTTGCTTAATTGGATATTCTAAAAGGAAACGGAAGCCCATTGAGGTCCATGTCACAGTGGAGCTAGACCAGCTCTGGCAGATTAAGTCTTCCAGCTTTGGTATCTCCTCAGGTGGATGAGGAGAGAGAGAGAGAACAGAGCAAACCCTCAGGAACCCCAACTATCGGCTCTACAGCCCAGGGCTCTGGGAAGCAGCTCCATCACATTGACCTGGGAGGAAGGGAATCAGATCCTTGGCTCCCTAACTGAGCTTTACTTAGTCATTGAGACTCGCTCCTTATTCACAAAACCTGGTGTTTGACCTAGGTCACCTCTGAGGTCCTTTAGCTGCAGACATTCCCTGTTCTAAGCTCCCTCCCAGCCCTGACACCCCCTGTTCTAAGCCCCCTCCCAGCTCTGACACCCCCTGTTCTAAGCCCCCTCCCAGCTCTGACATCCCCAGATCCAACATTCTAGGACTTGTCAGGAGTTATTTGTTCAGGCCAGGGATGGTGCAGTCTCTCTCCTTTTCAGGTATTCAATCTACTAGTGGGAATTGAGCCCAAGCACTAGCTCTTCCCTGGAAGAGCTGGTTCATTTCTTCAGAAACCTCATTTATTCCCTGGAAAACAAATTAGGTGATGAAAGTGGCTGCCACCCACCCCAAAACTCCCCCTCTTCTTTCACCTCCTCCCTCCTTTCTGACTTCTCTCAGTCTCTCCCTCTTTTCTCCTCCTTCCTCCCACCTGCCTCTTTCTCGTATGCAGAAAAATAGGTACCCATCAATCACAGCCTGTTTGCAGTGACAGTGATGGAGTCCTCTTCCTCCTTCCTCCAGGCAGCAGCTGTGCTGGAAACTGAGCTGAGGCAGGCTTGGCCCCGGGCCATCATGAGACCCAACACCCACGATGCTGCTGTCATGAAATTCCTGGAAGTCTGTTTTGGGTTACACAGGGAGGGGAAAATATTATATTTATATATATATATATATATATATATATATATATACTTTAAATATATATATATATATATTTAAAGTGCATTTTCTCTAAAAGAAACAAAAACATAAACGAGGAAACCAAGACTGTCATGCTTACTATTATTTTTAAATCAAACCAAAATGGCAGTCTCAGAGATTTGCCCAAGATCCCACGGCTAGTAGATGGTCCACTCTGAACTGACGTACATTTCTATACTCTTTCCATCCCTTAATGATCAGAAAGGGCCACATAAACCTAGAATCTTAGAAACGCAATCCTAGAATCCTAGAATCTTAGAATCGGAACAAAAGAATCTCAGGATTCCAGATTTGTCCAATTTTAGGAGCAAGTCCATAGAATCCTAGAATTCTTGGAACAATGGAATTGTTCCTTTACAACCTTAAAATGTTATTTCTAAAAATCTTAGATTTGTGGAATCTTAGAATCTCAGCTCCATAAAAGCTTATGAAAGATCACAGAACTCTACCATCTTAAAAAGATGGTTAAGGAATCCTAGAATCTAAAGATCTTATATTCCAATCTTGAGAAACAGCCTTGGAAGGGACCCGAGAAGCCATCGATGTTCTTCCCACTGCAGCAATCCCTCCCTGAGAGCTGATCATTCTGTGCTGTATAGACCATTTTAAATAATAGGGAGCTCTTTAGATCACCAAAATATCAATTTAAATCTGGAAGATACCTTAGGTGATACCCAGTCCAGCTGCCTTATTTTTCAAGTGAGGAAACGGACTCCCAGACATGGCCAACATCCCAAGGGCAGGTGGACGAGCCATGACTTAAACAGCTCTCACCACTCACCATTATACTAGCTTCTGTCCAATGTGGTGAGATGTCATGGGACCCTCCACCCATGGGGGAGATGGAGAGCAAAGACTAAAATTCGTGCCCCCAAATTCCCTCTGCCATTCCACCCTAGGAACGATTGGCAAACCCTTACTTAGTTTATTCCACTAAACAGTACATTGGCCATCTGCTGGAACTGGACAAGGAGATCCCACCATCTGTCTCCCTTCCCTACTCTACTACTTCCAATTGTCATGAGCTATTGCTGTGAGGGAAACATTGTACCAGGAAGGGGCTTTTCAATGAAGCCTTTTTTTTTTGCATCCTCCTACCCCCTTCCTACCCATTCATTCTCTGTTCTTCATGGCAGGATCAGTCGATTAGATGGTCGGCAGACATTTATTAAGACCTTATAATGATCTAAGGAAAGGGAAAAGCAGTCTCTCCCTCCAAGGAGCTCCCAGTCGAATAAAGGAGTTATTGATATATTGTCATTTATCGATATCATATCAATAGTCGATCAGTAGTTGTATATCAATAACTCATCATGTGCAAGATTTATATGGAGTACACAGAAGGGGAAGCAGCTGGGGACCAGGGAAGGCCACCCTGAATCCATGATACTTACTAAATCACTCTGTGGCACTAGGAGGGAGCAAGGCAAGATGATGTCTAAGATGATGTCCAATTCTTCTGTTCCTCCTGAATTCTTTTTTCTGTCCCTGAGGCAATTGGGGTTAAGTGACTTGTCCAGGGCCACACGGCTAGAAGTGTTAAGTGTCTGAGACCAGATTTGAACTCAGGTCCTCCTGACTTCAGGGCTGCTGTTCTATCCACTGCACTACCTAGCTTCCCCTTCTTCCTGCATTCTTACCATCACATGGCTTTGAGGGAGGCTAAGGCAGCTGAGCTGTGGGAGTGGGAAGACATTAAGTGTAGGCAAAGACCTCAGAGAGCCTCCCTCATGCTCCGAGGCTGCCTGGGTGCAGCAAACTGATGCATCCAGAACTAGACCCTCGGGGAACCATCCGTGACCCTGAAACTTGCGGATTATCAGAAACGGGACCCCATCATCCTGAAACCCTAGAATCCTAGCTCCATAAGAGCTTCAATCACCTTTACATACTATTGTGTCATAAACACCAGATGAATGATCTCAATCCTTGCTAGGATAATTCACCCTCCATCTGAGGGTTGCCCCTCGCCTCGTTGTCTCCTGCCCTAGACCTTCTTATCTTGACCTCTATCCTGTCAGGATTAATTTATGATCCTTTCCCAGAATCATGACTTGTCCATACTCCCAGTATCCTCGCCCCCTTTATCTGCCTTTGTTTCCCCTTATAATATGGCATACTCAGGTTGTGTATATTGTTTGCAAACCCTAGTTAGCTAAAACCCTATTTAAGTTCCCTGTCTCAGTTCATTGGTGCCAAATGCTTTGGACAAGAGTCCCATGAGTCTGGCTGGCTTAAACTCTCCACATTAAAGATTAAAAAACCAATCTCTGTCTGCCTCAGTTTCTCTGGTATTACACTCCCAAGCTATTTTGTAAAACCTTCCCTTGTAAACCAAGCAAGGCGTTTATTCTGTGCCATCGCTTGCCTTCTTTGCGCCCCTTTCTGCTTCCCTTACATGATGCTCCATTGCCCGATTCTGCCTTTCTTCAGGCTGGCTGTACCTCCTCCCTAGGGTGCACTCCTCGCTCCTCACTACTCTCGGAAGCCCTATTTCTTTTCCCATCTCATTCAGATCAAATGGCCCCTCTTCCTAAGGCTTCTCCTGATTCCTCTAGCTCAATGGTTCTCAAAGTATAGCACGGAGGGGGGAGGAGGAGCCCTTGGTTATGGCTCAATCTGTGCATTTCCTCCATCCATAAAATCCAAGGCAGTTGTTCTCGGCCCTGGCATCCCTTGCAGTTCTATTCCAATGTTCCTGCTCATTTACTTTCCATTGTACTGTACAAATCCTTAGCCAATTATGATGATTTCCCATCCTCTATGGTTAAGTAATAGACCAGCTCAATAGATCAGAGTTAATACTCTGGAACACATGTAGTGACAGAAACCCACAAAGGACAAACATGTATTCTTGCATGTGCGCTCACACAGGCTCATACATCTGCACGGGAGCTCTCCACACTCTGAAGGCAGAGGAGAGCAGCCCTCCCGGCCACGTGCCTGTGCCCACACAAACAAACGGCGCCCAACCAGGGGACACGAGAGGCTTTTGCCAAATGCAATTAGCACCCAAATTTCTCCAACTACCTACAAAGCAAGCAAAGGGTGAGAGTGATTCAAAGGCAGGTATTTTCCACTTCAGTGCCATAGCCAAGTTTGGATTCCCTCTTCTCTCTCAGCTGCTCTCAACCAGGCAAGCAAATTAATCTTTCCCCAGCTCATCAGTGCCTCCCCAGCTTCAAGCCAAATGACATTTGCATCCTGGCTTTCATCCGGTCTGTCTTTTCTCTCTTCCCCTTTTTCATTTCCATTTTCCATCTTCTCTCCATCCCTAACTCTTTCCTTCTTCTCATTAGCCTCCCCTCCCTCTTCAGCTTGAGTTCTGATAACCACAGGCTTTCAGATTTAAACTAAGAAGCAAAAGTGTGCAGGTAAACATTTAACAATACTTTTAGTATTTTCTCCCACTTTCTTCAGTTTATAGATCATTGAAATAATAAATCAAGAAGTCAGGAGGACCTGAATTCAAATTTGAACTCAGACACTTAATGCTTCCTAGCTGTGTGACCCTGGGCAAGTCACTTAATTAACTCTAACTGCTTCAGCAAAAAAAAAAAGAAAAAAGAAAGAAAGAAAGAAAAAGAAAGAGAAAAAGAAAAAAAAGAAAAAGAAAAAAGAAATATCAAGGGCAGCTAGCTGGTGCAGTGGATAGAATACCAGCCCTGAAGTCAGGAGGACCCGAGTTCAAATCTGATTTCAGACACTTAATGCTTCCTAGCTGTGTGACCGTGGGCAAGTCACTTAACTCTGACTGCCTCAGCAAAAAAAGAAATAATAAATCAAGCCCTGGTTTATATTGTTTGCCAATTTCTTGAGGTATAAATGCTTGCAATGAAAATTTGACAATCAGTCCTGGTTACACATCCTTAGCTCGAAGGTATTTTAGATACACAGACACAGAATTCTGGGGGTCAGAGGAGCAGTGGGCTTAGAAGTCAGGTCAATAAATAGAAATAAAGGTACTGTAAGTAACTTTACACGTTGGCTGAGTCATTGGCTCCCAATCTCCTATATCCATGACCTCAGTTTCCCCTTTGCCAGAGGGAAAAGAGAGACACAAAAATCCTTAGTTCAGGTAATCAACCTCGAGCTCCAAAGTGGGGCTAAGTCCCCATTCCATAAACATTTATGTTGTCTTTCATGATCAACATTCTATGCAATAATCCCACAGAATAATATACGATTTAGGACAGAGACTCACAGATTAAGAACTGGCAGGGACCTTAGAGTTCATCCTGTTTGTCTTCATTTGTGGAAGAGGAAACTGAGACCCTAAGAGGTTCTTCCCCTTAGCCACCCAGGGGCCGTTTGAACTAGGATTCCAACCCATTCCTCCTTCATCTTTGTCAAATGAAATAATAATTGTAAAATACTTTGTACAGTGCCTGGAACATAGTAAGCATTTAACAAATGCTTGTTCCCTCTCTCTTCCTCCTTCCCATCTTCTCTTCTCTGTTCTTCCTTTCCCACTCCATTATCATACTACTCCATCATTTCTTCCTTTCTGCCTTTCTTCCCCCTCACTTTTTCTCCTCCATCTTTTCCTTCTCTCTCTTCTCCATCATTTTCTCCTCCTTTTCCTCTTCCTACTCCCACCTTCTCTTCCCTTTTTTCATCCTCCTTCACTCTCCCCTCCTCTCTTTTCTTCCCCCCTTCACTAGCTTCTTTCCTCCTAACCCATTCCCAGATTGATAGAGTACAAGCTAGGTATTGATGGTTCTTGGACAATTTCTTCCTTTCTGGGAGTCGGCTTTTTGAGTCTGACCCAAGGATCTCTTCCTGGATCCCTGTAACTAATTCTACACATTGGCTGAGCCATTGGTTCCTAATCTCCTATATCCTTGACCTCAGTTTCTGTTGACTGTATCCTGCCCAGGCACTCCCAGCCACTCCTTCAGTTCCCAGGATGGTCAGCCTCCAGATTGGTTCTATGGGGTGTGGGTCTCACCTGGGAGAGAAGCCCATGGAAGCACCACAGCCAAGAGGCAACTGCCTCTTCTGTATCATCCTGGTCCCTCTGCTGATGGCCACAGGCTAGCCTTTGGACTGATCAACTCCTGCCCCCTTAGTTGTTGGCTGTTATGAACTTCAATAAATCACTCCCCCTCCCCAGATCTCAATTTCCCCATCTGTCAGATGAAGGGGGTGACCTCCAACAGCTTTTCCAGCTCTAGATAGATCTATGATCCTTCTAATCCTCTCTGGATCTCAGTTTTCCCTCCATAAGGTGGGGAGTTTGAACCAGATGCCTCTAAGATCCCTTCCCCATAATCCTATAATTTTATCACATCCCTTGTAAATGTCTAGAGGGAAAAGCTGGAGTGTTATATACAGGGAAACAGGATGCATTTTATTATGTAAATTCTGACATTTCTTTTGAAAAATCACTGCAGAAAGACTTTTATGAACTGATGTTGAGTGAAGCGAGCAGAACTAGGAGAACATTGTACACAGCAGCAGCAAGATTATGTGATGATCCCCTATGGTAGACTTAGCTCTATAGTTTCCCAAGGCAGTTCCAATTGACTTGGGGTGGAAAATGCCATCTGCTCCAGAGAAAGAATTATGAAGGCTGAATTCAAATTAAAACACATTATTTTTACTTTTCTGTTCTTTTTTCTTTCTCATGCTTTTCCTCTTTTGTTCTGATTTTTCTTTCACGACATCAATAACGTGGAAATGTTTAAAATAATTGTACATAGATAACTTATATCAGATTGCCTGCTGACTTAGAGAGGGGGAAAGAAAAAGAGGGAGGGAGAAAAAAAGAGGGAAATTAAAATCTTACAGAAATGATTGTTGAAAACTACCTTGACATGTAGTGGGAAAAATAAAACAAAATACTATTAAGTGGGGGGAAATAAAAATAAAAATAAAATAAATCACTGGTGCTTCAACCCACAGAGGGAGGAACTGAAGGATACCCTTGTGTCTGCCCTCTGTGAAATCCTCCTCAGTGTTCGGATGTAGCAAGGGTCCCTCAAGGCCCAAGACCTTTAGACTGCCAGTCCTAAGGAGCACAGATGGTCTTCTCAACATTGCTGATGATCAGAGGAAGTGCCCTCAAAGGGGAAAGTAGGAAATGAGAAATGAGCTATGCCAGAGAATGGGATTTGGCTTCCTGGACCATGTTATGAGATAAAGGACTGGTGGGCTCCCAGCCAAGGAGGGAGCACAGCTAGGGAAGGCCAGGAAGAATGGAGATTATGGGGGCTGATGGAGAGGGATTCAGACTGACAAACAAGAGGGAGTCACAGTGCCAAATCACAGCTGCTAAAATGGTTGCAAGAAAAAACATTGGGAAGGGAAAATAGCAGGAGATGGGGCTCAGTAATCCACCAGAAGCAAAGCAGGAAGAAAAACTGTCCCTGGAGACTGAGATCTCTACTTCAGTCTGAGGGAATGAAAAGTTCTTAGTGCAGGGAGGGAAAAGGAACCTTAGAGATGTCTTTGAGACCTGGTGGGTTAGGATTCCAAACTGGAATAGAGTTTTTGAGAGGAAGGGGATGGAATTACAACGAGGATGCTAAATTACACGAAAAAGATTTGCATTTGTGTCAAAAATCTATAATTCTAAGCAGAGAAAAAGAATATTAGGGTTAGGGTTAAAGGAGAAAGAGAGAGGTAGTTTTTGTTTTTTTGTTTTTTTGGGGTTTTTTGAGGAGGGATTGATAATTGACAGTTTTATTGGTATAGTAAACTTCCAGGGGAGGAAATTCCCTCTATCAATTCAGATCACCATCTACTCTGAAGTTTCTAGCCTTCTAAGCATGAAAGATGACTCAGTTTACCCAAAGTGACATAGTCAATTTGAACACAGGGCCAATTACCTTTGTGCCTGGAGCTACCTTCCTGAGGTGACCTTCTAGTGGGAGGATGTTCAGATGCCCATCCAGCTAGTGACCAAGGCCTTGATGGAAACCCCAAAGCTGAAATGGGGCAGGATGGGGGGATGTGTTGGGATCTTCACCTGCTGGGGAAAGTCCAGTTTGTCTTTTCTTTGCCCAGCTCGTGCCCCCTTTATGTCTGCCTCTCAGGAATGCCTTTTACATAAGTCCTTCCTCATCCCCTCAATGTCTAGAAACTCCCCTCAGTCACCTTGTGTTTTTTAAACATCACAGATTCAGCTCTGGCATGGATCTCGGAACCATTAAGCCCCACTAGAAAATTAGGGTCAATAAACCCCAAGAAATTTACTCGATATCACATAGGAGGTAAGGGTCGGCTCGGCAAGTGGCCCCAGAGTCAGCTCCTTCAACTGCAGGGGCAATGAGAGCTTAATGATAGATTAAGCATTATTAGGGAGTGGGGGAATCCTGAGGGTCTTGAGGTAGGAAGACCCAGAGTTGAACCCCATCTCAGACACTTGCTCTAAGATTCTGGTGTAAAGTGAGGGGGGATTGGACTTAATGGCCTTAGAATCTCTTCCAGTTCTAGTTCTAGGATCCTGTGCTTCTGATAGGAAAAAAGAAAAGGGAAGGAGGATTTTTAGGAGCCAAAATAGAAGTACCTGGATTGAGGGGCTTAACAGCCTCAGATTTTAAAAGGACATAAACATAAACAGCAGATACTGGAATGAATACAAAAAAAAAAGTTTCCTAAACTCGGGATGAGCTGAAGCTATCAATGAACACTCAGAGCAACAACAGCAACAAAAGTGGGTTATTTTTTGTATTTTTAAAAAATCCGTATTGAGGAAAGAAGAAAGATTAAAGGAGGGATAGGAAGGCTGTTGAGAGTGACTCAGATGATAACAACAAATGATGAAAAAAGGTAAAATTATAGAGCCTCTATTTTGTTTCTATTTTCTCCACCAAAATAATGATCAGTCCTCCTTTGCTACTCTTATTAGTGCCCTAGTGATCTCTTTCCTCAGAGTGACTGTTCTTTTTTCTCCATCATCAACTGTACCCTACTTCCTGCCATGATTAACAGAAAAACCACTTTTCTTAGTTCTTGGAGAAGATTGAGATCATGTGACAATCTGGTCTCAGCTCCCACCCTCCATTCCTCAAGAGAAGGATTCCTAGTCTTTTCTAAGATTGCCCCACTATCTTGGATGCTATCCATACTGGGCTCCCCTCTAGCTTATAAACTTTTGATTTCTCCTCTACTGGCTCCCTCCCACCTCTTGCAAATATGTTCAGGTCACCCCAATTCAAAAAGAAAGCTTTTGCTCAACATCTGTAGGTAGGAGAAATGGGAATTTTCCAATAACAAAATTCTAGAATGGGATAAAGAGAGAGGAATAGGGTTGGGGGAGAGAATAAGGAAGGAATACTTGGAGGTAAAATAATAGCAAGGCAAGATAGTAGGTAGGAGTAAAGCAGAGCAGTTAGTAGGGATAGGAAATCAGAGAGACACATAAACCTAAAAATAATGATCAGGAGAAGAATATGTTAGGGAAAAAGTAGGGGTGGTAATCACTGATCTCAGGCAAAGATAAAGCTAACAGATTTAACCAAAAGAGAAAAATAGGGAAACTACACTCTATGTCAGCCACATTAATCAAAATTGTTTTAAGTTACCTAAAATAACTACACAATATAAGGTTGGAATATCACTGTAGGGTAGAAAATGATGAGTTAGTGGATTTATAAAAATATGCAAAAACGTAGACTTCTGAAGGATGATAAAAAAACAGAAAAACAGAAGATAAATTAGGGTACTATAGCCCTATACAGATATAAATATATATAAATGTACATGTATATGATTATAGATATCTATGTGTATATATATATATACATATGTATATGTATATATCAATATATCTCTGCTTAATTGTAGCCTTCTTGGGGAGAGACGGAGGAAAGGGGAAAAAAGAATAAAGTAAAAAGTGTACATCAGACTACAAAAAATAGGTTTTCTACAAGGAAGTAAAGAAAAGATGGACAGCACGGAACACAATGTATAGTATTTATTATATAGATTTTTTTGAAATGGACATTTATTGTTTCATATTTTGGATCCTCTCATGTTTTTCTATACACATGGTAAGTTTTTTTTCTTCTTTTTCTATTTAAGTTTTAAATAAGTTTTTGAGTAATAAAGGAGGGAAAAGGACCCACATGTGTAAAAATATTCATAGCAGTTCTTTTTGCGGTGGCAAAGAATTGCAAAATGAGTAGATGCCCATCATCTGGGGAGTAACTGAATAGGTTATGGTATATGAAAATAATGTGATATTAGTGTTCTAAAAATGATAAATAACATGATTTTAGAAAGACTTGGAAAGAACTTATGCTGAACAAAACAAGTAGAACCAGGAGTATATTGTACATAGTAATAGCAAGATCAACTATGAAAGATTTGGTTCTTCTCATCAGTTCAGCAATCCAAGACAATCCCAATAAATTCTGGACAGAAATAGCCTTCTGTATCTGGAAAAAGAACTATGGAGATTGAAAGTAAGTCAACACATACTATGTTCATTTTTTTCCCTATTTTTTTGTTCTTGTGGTTTTTTCCCTTTTGCTCTGATTTTTCTCTCCCAACATGGTTCATGAAAACATGTGTATTTAAAAAAATTAATATGCATATATAAACAGAAAAAATAAAAAATAATAAAATTTTTAACAAAAATAAATGTTTTTTAAAAAGGAAAAAGTGAAAAACTCTTTTGGCATAAAAAAGAACAAAATTCAAATGATATGAACATAAATGATTGTGTTGAGAAAGGCAGCTAGGTGGCACAGTGAATAGAGAACCAACTCTGAAGTCAGGAGGACCTGAGTTCAAATATGACCTCAGACACTTCACACTTCCTAGCTATGTGATTCTGGTCACTTAACCTAAATTGCCTCAATTAAAAAAAAGAGTGATGTGAATTCATAAAGGAACTCATTCACCAAGTTTAGTTTGGTTTCAGTTTTTTAAAAAGACACATACAAGACATAGAAGCAAAAGCAATAATGGTCAGTGAATACAAAAGAATGACACGATCTTGTAAGAAAAGCATTGAATGCTAAAGCTCAGTATGAGCTGAACTTGGGAATAAACCCAAAGGACAATAGAAATGACTCTTTGGTGAGAAGAGAGAGAACAAAAAAATTTGCAGCTCAGGGTGGATCAAATAATAAAGGATGCTAAAGTGAAGGCAAAACTACTCAACTCTCATTGTGTTCCCTAGGTACTCAAAAGGATATAAGGCTATTTGCTCATCTTTGGTGTCCAATTGGCAATCTCACCTGGGATTCCAAAACTTATAGTAGCCACATCCCATCAACCCTTTTAGCAGACAGGCTAACTAAGGTTGAGGGTAGCCAAAAGATCTCAAATCCATTGGTGAGTGAGGGTGGCTGTCTATCCCAAGCATGTGAAGGCTTCTCTTGGCAGAATAAGCAGATGAGAACAGTTTGTTCTGACAGCCATGAGAGCAGTTGAAGCTGCCATAGGGGAACTCTTAGAGCTTGGCCAGACGTAAAAGACCCCAAGGTCATTGGGCCATCACTGGTCGTCCTGATGTTTGTCTTGTCACCAGACTCAAGGACTGGAAGAGAGCCAGGCTAATGACCTTGTACAATTCCTCCTCACTTAAATCTAATTCATAGGCAAGGCAAGACATCCCCCAATGATGTCATTGGTGCTCTTCAAAAATAAATGACAAAAAAACAAAAAAAAAATAAAGGACAAACACTAATAACAACTATAGTGTGAGAATCTTCCAAAGAATTCTTTTTTTTTTTTAACATTGAAAAACAGTTAACATTCTTGGAAAAGCTGGGAACCAGTGCTGTGGTCATCATAGGACATCACATCAGGAAAGGGGAAAAAAATTAAGTAAAAAGTGTACATCAGACAACAAAAGGTAGATTTTCTACAAGGAAATAAAGATGGGCAGCTCAGAACCCAATGTATAGAATTTATTACATAGGTTTTCTTGAAATGAACATTTATTGTTTCATATTTTGGATCGTCTCATGTTCTTCTATACACATGTTAAGGTGCTATTGCTATTGTTGTTTGTTGTTGATCCTTTGTTCTCTCTAGTAAATTTATTTATTTTTAATACACATTGCTTTATGAACCCTGTTGGGAGAGAAAAACCAGAG
This sequence comes from Sarcophilus harrisii, assembly GCF_902635505.1. Classification (NCBI taxonomy): domain Eukaryota; kingdom Metazoa; phylum Chordata; class Mammalia; order Dasyuromorphia; family Dasyuridae; genus Sarcophilus; species Sarcophilus harrisii. The sequence continues at coordinate 15,928,574 of NC_045430.1, forward strand.
CAAAAGGGAAAAACTAAGGGAGAGATAAAAAACTAGGAAAAAAGTAAATATCACGTGTGCTGATTTATATTTAGTCTCTTTAGATCTGTTTCTGGATGCAGATGGCATTTTCTGTCCAAAGTCTATTGAGATTGCTTTGGACCATCCTTTGTTCTCAGAGAAGACCAATTATATCACAAGGTCCATCGCTCAACTACACATGTATAACCTATATCGAATTGCTTGCATTCTCAATAGGTGATAGGATGAAGGGGGAGGAACGAAGAGAATCTGGAACTCAAAGTTTTAAAAATGCATATTAAAATTTGTTTTTACATATAACTGGGGTAAAAATGAAATACTAAATTAAAAGCAAAAAATTAAGGGTCCCAAAGAGATCTTAAAGGAGGGAAAGGGGCCCCCATGTGCAAAAATGTCTGTGGCAGCCCTCTTTGTAGTGGGAAGGAACTGGAAACTGAGTGGATGCCCATCAGCTGGAGAATGGCTGAATAAATTGTGGTATATGAATGTTATGGAATATTATTGTTCTGTAAGAAATGACCAGCAGGATGATTTCAGAAAGGCCTGGAGAGACTTATATGAACTGATGATGAATGAAGTGAGCAGAACCAGGAGATCATTCTTAACAACAATAACAAGACTATACAACAATCAATTCTGATGGACGTGGCTCTTCAACAATAAGATGATTCAAACCAGTTCCAATAGTTCAGTGATGAAGAGAGCCATATTCACTCAGAGAGAGAACCATGGGAACAGAATATGGAACACAACATAGCATTTTCACACTTTCTGTTCATGTTTGCTTGTATTTTGTTTTCTTTCTCAAGTTTTTTTTTCCTTCTTGATCCGATTTTTCTTGTGCAGCAAGATGACTGTATAAATATGTATACATATGTTAGATTTAACATATATTTTAATATATTTAACATTTATTAAACTACCTGCCATCTAGGGGAAGGGGTGGGGGAAAGGAGGGGAAAATTTGGA